>NC_048221.1:18318613-18517376 GCF_002007445.2 Ailuropoda melanoleuca
AGAAAAGAAAAGAAAAAAGAAAAGAGCAAAGCAAACAAAGCACAGGCTTCTCCACCTGGTTCTAGTATACTCCTCTCACCAGGCCCCTGACATCCAGTCAGCTCCCCTCAGTGCCTAGCCACTGTTGGGTGCCTGACTCGCACAATGCATCACGGTCAGCAGTACACAGTGGCCAGCAGCTTCCTCTGACACCTCACTCAAGTAGTTTTGTGGCAGAGTGCTTCCAGCAAGACTCCTCTCCATAAATTGCTTTCTCCAACATCCTAGAAGGTAGATTTTCAGCCAGTTCTAGAGGGCAGATTTCCAGCATGTTCTGCCAGTGCGGCACCACAATGACTTTCTCGGCCATCCAGTTAGGCAGAACCACCCACTTCTCCAAGATACGGATCTCAGCCCTGGGAAAGTGTCTTCCTTGAGCACTCTGTTATCAGCCCTGGGGTAACGGCTGCTCCCATATACACTATTCCTATATTACTTAGAGTTCACTCTACTTTTTACTAGCGAATCTCTCATTTCTCCAATCCCCCGTTATAGTTAACAATTCTTTATATTAAACTTTACCTTTTTGGAGGCACCTGGGTGGCTCAGTTGGTTAAGCATCCAACTCTCGGTTTCGGCTCAGGTCATGATCATAGGGTCCTGAAATCACTCCGCACTCAGCAGGGAGTCGGTTTCCTCCCACCCCCAGCTTGTGCAAGCACACATGCTCACTCTCTCTCAAATAAATAAATATTTAAACTTTACCTGTTCAAATTCCTATGTGGTTTTTGTCTCCCAAATGGACACTGACAGTTGTTTCAATGAGTTGAAAAGGCTAAGCAGCACAGACTGAAAGTGAGAAACTTTATTATCTACATAAAATTCACACAGCTCTGCTTTATTCACAATTCTACCGATAAAAACTAATACAACACTGTAAACAGCCAAGTTGCATGCTTAAGGGTCCAAGCAGCCCTGCTGGTACACTGTTTGGGAAGTTATTCAAGCTTAATAGTCAGCTCCCTGAGGCCAAAGTTAGCTTTCTTTGGAGACACTCATGAAATAGCTAACACAACCACATATTTTATAATACATCTTCCCAAACACAGTAGAAACTTCTTAGCATTCATTCTGTTTTATGCTAAAGAAATCACTTTAATTTTCACGCAGGATATAAAAAACCAAAACAGTCTATGCTCATCTTGTGCTTGCCTGAAGTATCTAGTGTGCTACTTGGCCCTGACCCATACAACATCCTCCAGCTGAGCAGAATCTTTTTTTTTTTTTTAAGATTTTATTTATTCATTTGAGAAAGAGAGAGAACAGAAGGGAGTAAGAGGGAAAAGCAGACTCCCCGCTGAGCAGGGACTCTGGGATCATGACCCAAGCAGAACGCAGAAGCTTAACTGACTGAGCCACCCAGGTGCCTGGAGCAGAATCTTTATACATAAGTTTCAAAATACTCTCCACTAAATCAAGTTTGTGACCAAACAGCAACTATAAAGTCTCCAAATCAATCAGGGACCATTAATATAAAATCTGCAAAGACCTTTTTAAAGTATTTAATCAAGTATATAAGTTGAGACCCTGTAAAACAAATATTGTACTAAGACAAACACAGTTCCTGTTGTCAGAAAACTGGAAGCGAGGATGGGGGGGGATCCTCCCCACACTCTAAAAAAAGCCTAAGATCCTACAGCTATCCCACCTGAGGAAAGCATGGTATCCTGGAAACCTTCACAATATTTTCAACTGTGGGAATATAATTGTGGAGGGTTTCAAATTCCCACAGAAACACTCTAGGTGCTAACAACCAGCATGAATACCCATGGTCAGGAGAAATCTTTCTCAGAACAGCATCTGAAAATGTTTCCAGAGTCAATAAATAAGAGAAAAAATCGGGTGCCTAGGTGGCTCAGTCAGTTAAACATCCAACTTTTAATTTCAGCTCAGGTCATGATCTCAGGGTTGTGAGATCAAGCCCCACATCAGGCTCTGCACTGGGCGTGGAGCCTGCTTAAGATTCTCTCTCTCCCTCTCCCTCTGACCCTCCTCCCCTCTAAAAAAAATAAAATTGAAATTAAAATAAATAAATAAAACTGAAAAACACAACATCTAAATCCTATAGCAGTTACTTGCCTTATAAATCTAACTTTAAGCCAAATCACAAGAGATGGTCTCTTACTCTCTCCCATTCTCTACCCTGGCAAGGGAACAAACCTGTTCACATCACCTCAACTACCAAAACAATTTATAATTCAGATACAAGGCCTCCATACGGCCCCACTGTTAGTTTTTTTTAAAGGAAAAACTGGAGTAACAACACACACACACACAATAACTGACATGGGAAGAAAGTACAGCAGCAAAGCAAGGCTGTCAGTGTACCAGAGCCATTCACATAGTCTTCGGTAGACACAGCAATCAGATGCACTGTAGGGACCAAAGGCTACAGCTACCAAAGGGCTCCAAGATGAGCAGAGAGAAGAAACAAAGTCCCCTGCCTGGCTTTTAAGACTTATTAGTCAAATGAAGAACTGCAGAATCAATTACCTGAACTTTTTCCTATGAAGGATTATATTTTAGTCTCAGGTTGCATGGAGACTAGAAATCTGACCTGCTCTGTTCAATGGGAATGACCCTAACAACAGTTTTATACTTGAAAAGATAAAATCTATAAAGGAAGTTGGTTTTGTTTTTATCACCCCTAAGAGCTTTTTCCTAAAAGTAACTCTTGAGGCTTTACAAGTGTTTTCTCATTCGCCCTCAGATTCTTTTTTTTTTTTTTAAAGATTTTATTTATTTATTCGACAGAGATAGAGACAGACAGTGAGAGAGGGAATACAAGTAGGGGGAGTGGGAGAGGAAGAAGCAGGCTCCCAGCAGAGGAGCCTGATGTGGGGCTCGATCCCATAATGCTGGGATCACGCCTTGAGCCAAAGGGAGACGCTTAACCGCTGTGCCACCGAGGCGCCCCAACACCCTCAGATTCTTGATAAGGATTTTTACCATAAAGAAGTTTTACAAACAGCTCCAACATGTAGACTTTCAGCAGCCCCCAAGAGCCCGTATTTCAATAAAGGTCACAGGACAGCAGTAAGGCTTGCTCAACAGCACAGATTACATTTTCCCAGGTAATGGAAGTAACTACTCACAGCCCTGCTTCCCAGTTATCATGCCAGGGTGCAAAGCTGCTTAAAAGGAAAGGAAAAGTTGTCTGCATTTGAAAGATAAGGAAACTAAAGCACAAATAAAATAAGCAGATGAAAGCTAAACCAGAAAAATGAAAAAGCTGTATCTAACCTACTTTATAACTGGTTCTGAATCGAAACATCTGTCTAAATTCACGACAAATACAAAATGCCATGTTACTTCTTCTTTAAAAAGAGCTGTTCATTCTAGAAAAACCTCAAGCTTCAAGAACTATTTTGTATATATAAAAAAAAATTACTACATGGAGGTTTATAGAGACTTTATTCGTAATTGCCAAAACTTGGAAGTAACCAAGATGTCCTTCAAAAGGTGAGTGGATAGGGGTGCCTGGGTGGTTCAGTCAGTTAAGCATCAGATCATGATCTCAGGGTCCTGAGATGGAGCCTGTGACGGGCTGGGCTTGAAGCCTGCTTAAGATTCTCTCCCTCCCTGGGGCACCTGGGTGGCTGTTGGTTAAGCGTCCGCTTTTAGCTCACGTCACGATCTTGGGGTCCTAGGATTGAGCCCCACATCCGGCTTCCCACTCAGTGGGGGCGGCTCTGCTTCTCCCTCTGCCTCCTTTTCCCTGCTCATGCTCTGTCTCTAATAAAGAAATAAAAATCTTAAAAAAAAAAAAAATTAAAGGGACGCAGCTCCATTAGAATCAATTTAATTCTTTTTTTTTTTAAGATTTTATTTATTTATTTGACAGAGAGAGACAGCCAGCGAGAGAGGGAACACAAGCAGGGGGGAGTGGGAGAGGAAGAAGCAGTCTTCCTGTGGGAGCCTGATGTGGGGCTCGATCCCAGAACTCCGGGATCACGCCCTGAGCCGAAGGCAGATGCTTAACGACTGAGCCACCTAGGCGCCCCAGAATCATTTAATTCTTAAAAAAAAAAAAAAAGAAGAAGAAGAAGAAGAAGAAGAAGAGCAAAGGGTCTTCGCCTCTGAGCACTGACCCCCTTGCGTTCTCCCCTCTTTCACAGCAAAGTTTGGAGTAATCTTTCATCCGTTGGTACCAGGATTGCTGGCCATTCCCAGCACCACACAACTCTGCAAATATGCTAAAACAAACAAACAAACAAACAAACAAACCAACAAACCTACTGGATTGTATGCTTTAAATAGGTATAAATTATACATCAATAAAGCTGATCAAAAAGGAAAAAAAAAGAATCAATTTAATTCTTTAAGAGATTTGGTAACTTTAAAAGAGAACTCTGATAACCAAGAAACTAGTCACTGACCATTGGCCCAAGAAGTCAATGGGGAAACAGAACGCAATACACCAAACAGAGCTATGAATAGGCAAAATGTGGAAATGACTTTTGATGGGGGACAGGGTGGATTTAAGGGATGCACACTCCTCACGAAAAGCACTGTGTACTGTTCCCAGAAATGAAAATCTAGAACCCTTAGCTAAGGCCCTCCAACTGGCCCTCTAACACTACACAAGGGAGATCATCAGACAAAGAAGCTTCAAACTTTAAAAAGTTACATGTGAATTAAAATTAATATTCGCACACAACTTTTCAAGGTAGCAAAATACATGCCACATGACTCACAGTCTGAAGAAGCAGTGTCTACTGTGGCAACTGGACCTAATACTTACAAAGGCAAAAATCACCGTGCCCAGGCTCCATAGAGAGATGAAGAATGAATTCTGTGAACCCTGTGAATGACCAAAAAACGTCCTGGCCTGCATCAATTAACAGAAATCCAGGGACGCCTGGGTGGCTCAGTCGGTTAAGCATCTGACTCTTGATTTTGGCTCAGGTCATGATCTCTGCGTCACGAAATCCAGCCCTGTGCCGAGCTCCTCGCTGGGCATGGAGCCTGCTTAAGATTCTCTCTCTCTCCCTCTCCTCCTCCCCACATTTGCATATGCACATGCTCTCCGTCCCCCCCCCCAAAAAAAGAAAGACATCCAGAAGCATGACAAGCACTGATGTAAGTTCTAAAGCAAACAGACCCCCTCCATTTGAAGCTTGTGTCCACTTGTAATAAAATAGTTCCTGGTTACTTCAACTTGCCACCTCAGTGGAGTATCATTAGTTCTTGACCCAGTATGGACAGATATGGAGGTCTGATAAAAGCAGAAAATGAAGCCTGGAGCTGAGAATGATGAGGGAGGAAAACAGCAAAACTGGGCCCTGGGGCCCATAGGACTGCTCTTTAACTTTTCCTGAAACAGGGTCCCTCTGATGCAGTCTGGGAGTCAGAGCCATTCTACTCGCAGATGTACACTGAAGAGAAATGAAGGTATGTACACACACAGACTTGTACAAGAACATCTCCTGCATCTCTATTCATAACAGTCCCAAACCGGAAACGACACACATGCTCATCAGCAAACGCTGAAGCCATGAAACAGAATACTACTCAGGAATAAAAAGGAACACGACAAAATGGATGAACCTCAAAAACAACATACTAAGGAAAAGAAGCCAGATAAAAAAGACTTCTCATTATTCTCAGAGTTCTATTCTATAAAGTCATTGCTAACACCAAGTTCGCAAATATCAAGCCACTACTCCTAGGGGAAATACACGGTTAGGTTTCTGTGAGTCTTTGGTCACATATTTGTCAACCAATCAATTCATAACCTTCCAGAGCTACATACATACAATATATAGCCCTGTATGTATGTTTCTGTTTAAAGACACTTTAACATACAGTAGTCCCCCCTTATCCATGGTTTTGCTTCACAGTTTCAGCTACCCAGAGTCAACCACAGTCCAGAAGCAGAGGGTCCTCCTCCTAAGATATGGTCAGAAGGTCAGTTAGCCTAACGCTACGTCACAATGCCTACATCATTCACCTCACTGCATCTTACCATGTAGGCATTTTATCATCTCACATCATCACAAGGGTGAGTACAATAAGATACTGTGAGAGACACAACATTCACATAACTTTTATTATAGCATATTGTTGTAACCGTTCTAATTTATTATTAGTTACTGTTAGTCTCTTTCTGTGCCTGATTTATAAATCAAACATTATTACAGGTATGTAGTATAAGAAGAAACACAGTATATATAGGGTTCAGTAACATCCCCAGTTTCAGGCACCCACTAGGGGTCCTGGAAAGTATCCCCTGTAGATAAGGGGGGACTACTGGATATTGTTGACACATTAACACTGCACTCTCGGCCAACAGTACTGTAATTCATGTCTGAAGAAAACTGTAATTCATGTCTGAAGAAAACTTATCTAATACATGTATTTCCTCCACAAGGGCATCACAACCTTCTCATGCTTAGGAAGATTAACAGCACTTCGGCACTACACTTGAGAGACATTTTAAACAGCAAAATTCCCAACAAAAAACACGAAAATATGAAAACCCATGGCACTACACAGACCATGAAAAGGACACTAGTTTACAGTATTAGAGACAAACAGGAAGGCAGAGAGTCACCTTGTTCCACTTCAGCTGGGAATGGACACAACAGGCAATTCAAATTTTTTGCCATTTCTGATCTGAAAAGGGTTTTCTTTTACCAGCGAAGTGGCTCAAATTATCTTAATTCATGGGGCGCCTGGGTGGCTCAGTCGTTAAGCATCTGCCTTCGGCTTAGGGCGTGATCCCGGTGTTCTGGGATCGAGCCCCACATCAGGCTCTTCTGCTGGGAGCCTGCTTCTTCCTCTCCCACTTCCCCTGCTTGTGTTCCCTCCCTAGCTGGCTGTCTCTCTCTCTGTCAAATAAATAAATAAAATCTTTAAAATAAAAAAACTTTTTTCTTAATTCATTGCCAAATTAAAAAATCAGGAAATTTCACATAAAAATTCAGATTTCTTGTTTTCTTAAAAAAAAAAAAAAAGGTCACAAGGGGCGCCTGGTCAGTGAAGCAGCTGCCTTCAGTTCAGGTCGGGATCTCAGAGTCCTGGGATGGAGCCCCAGGTTGGGCTCCCTGCTCAGGCAGGGAGTCTGCTTCTCCTCTCCCTCTGCCCCTCCCCCACAACTTGTGCTCTCCCTCTCTTGCTCACTCACTCTCAAATAAAAAAATAAAATCTTAAAAAAAGCACAAGATCTGGTAACACAACTGGCTGGAACTGAGCAACAGTGACCCTTTAGATAAGGCCTGTCCTTGCTAGCTCACCCCAGTCCCTACTGCTATGCAAGGCCCTTACACTCTGCTTCCCTAAATTTGTTGCCAGCTAGCCCATGATGTAAATGCATCATTTACCAACACAGATGTTTATATGATATATTGCTGACTACAAAAAGTACGAGTCAGGATGTATAGCATTATCTCATTTTTGTAAAAATTAAAGACAGAAGGAGGAAAAAAGTCTGGTTATACACTAAAACACAGGGAAGTTAAGGATGATCTTTTTTATTTCTTTTTGTTACTCACATATTACCTTTTTTTTAAACTAGTGAATATAATTACTTATATAAGCTGTTTTTTTATAAGCAGCTTTGAGTTATAATCATGCAATTCACCATTTACACAATTCCATGGCTTTGTATATTCACACATGTGCAACTATCACTACAATTTTAAACATACTCATCACCTCAAAAAGAAACCCCATAACCTTACTCTCTCATTCCCCTATGCTCTCATCCACCTCCAAGCCCTAACCAACCACTAATCTACTTATCTCTATAGATTTGCCTATTCTGGATATTTCATATAAACGGAATCACATAATATGTCATCTTTTGTGCCTGGCTTCCTTCATTTCACATGTTTTCCAAGTTCATCCATGTTGTGGTATGCATCAGTACTTCATTCTTTTTTACTGCTAAATAATATTTCATTGCATGTATATACGTTTTATTTATCCATTATCAACTGATAAGACAGCTGAGTTGTTTCCCCTTTGGCTACTATAAATAACACTGCTATAAACATTCACATACAGGTTTTTATGTGGACATGTTTTCACTTCTCTTGGGTAGGTAACTAGGAGTGGGATTTGTGGGTCATATGGTAACTCTATGTTTAACCATTTAAAGAACTGTCAAACTCTTTTCCAAATCCGAGCAAAAACACAGATCCACTGGCACAAATACACAAAATGCTGGACTCCTCCCCGACTGCACCATTTTACATTCACACCTTTCTCTGTGTATGAAGGCTCTGATTTCTCCACATCCTTACCAACACTTGTCATTACCTGACTTTTCAACTATAGAATAAGTCGTTCACAAGTGTTCATACAATCCTAACACACCCGGATTTTTATGTACTTCAAGCTGCTCTTATTCACGGACATCAAATTTTAGACTTGAAAAGAGTCCAGTCGGGGTGCCTGGGTGGCTCAGTCCATTAAGCGTCTGCCTTCGGCTCAGGTAATGATCCCAGGGTCCTGGGATCAAGTCCTACATTTGAGCTTGGAGCCTGCTTCTCCCTCTCCCTCTGCCGCTCCCCCAGCTTGTGCACTCTCTCCTCTGGCAAATAAATAAATAAAATATTTACCAAAAAAAAAAAAAAAAGAAAGAAAAGAAAGAAAAGAAAAAGAAGAGTCCAGTCCTAGACCTACTCACCTAGATTGCCCACCTTCTGTAAAATGAAGGGGCAGAAGTAAATGATCCAAACCCCCACCCACAAACGAAACTTTTACAGAAGAGATGAGCAGCAAATTTTCTAAGCACTCTACAAAGTCCCTAACAGGGATCCAGCCCTCAAGTGAACATGTTTTCCCACCAAACTCATTTGCAATGCCTCCTACATAAATGCAACTTAAAACCACAGCAGCAAATGACAGTCTTGATCTATCACTTTTCGTAAAAGAACCAAGATATCTTAGGTTGTCCCACTCAGAATTCTCAAATCCTGCTGTAACAGGGGAGGAGAAATAAAATCTAACTTAAAATCGGGCAAAAGCACAGATTCAGTGGCACAAACACACAAAATCCCCGACTGCTCCCTTGCCCCAAGCCAGAGATGAAGTGTACTGTGCAGCGTTTCCCCACCATCTCAGGGAAGCACTGGGAGGGGGGCAAGCAGCAAATAAAACTGACACATTTACAGCAGCCCAAGGAGGCGGTGAGACCAAGATCTAACCAAGAAGAATGTCTAAGAATCTCGGCACCCAGTGCTATGTTCACCCAATGCATGTTTTCCAAGAATCAATACTGGATCTTAGCCAGGAAGGGGATGGACCGCACAGCCCCTTCCGAAATGCAGAATTACTTTCTGTTTTCAGGCTTTGGTTCTGCACTTTGAGCAAGTTCTGCCTCTGTCCTGCAGCACCGAGGCAGGGTAGGAGATGGAGATTCATGGCCACCAAATCCCCACTTCTACGTGTTTATTCTGTTCATTTCCCTGTTTAAATACAGAAGGTGTTTTCAACTCAGACAAATTTAACACTCTTGCAAACATCTAGTTCTCATCTACTACATGCAGGTGCAAGACATAAAAATACAGTCTCTACAGGACAGGGGTTAGGTCTTAGCAGAAGAAACAAAAAAAAAATATTCTCAAAAGAGCAAAGACTATTTTGTTTTCTGTATAAGGGCAATAATGCTATTGCAGGTCGGAGTACCCCCAGGGGCTGGAATGTCTGGGGACTGTTTCATAAAGAGGACCTGAGCTGGATTCCGGAGAAAGGAGAAGTAGAGATGAAGAACTGGTATCCCAAAGAAGAGCAAAAGCCACTGCACTCGGCTGGCAAGAGAACTGTGTAGGGAAATATCGTGTATGGAATGTCTAGCAAATCATATGGTTAATGGGGATTACGATAAGCCCTGGAGAGATGCGCTGGGGCCAGCTAGGCAGCAGCACCTTGAATGCCAGGTTAGGACATCAGATCTCATCCCTTAAGCCTGCAGCAGTTTCTGACTTCAGTGTGGGGTCTCCAGTCTCTCCAAGTGTATCTCTTGCTCATAATAATTAAAAGTGCTGACATTTACAGGTGAATTACATAAATACAAGGAAGAGTCTTTGTGTTCTCACAAGACCACAGCAACAGGCCGCCAGCCTCCTCTGGTTTCAGCATCTTCTCCAAAAGCATCTCCTGATCAAGGAGCTGGTTTCTTTCAAAATTAAACATTCAGAGATGACAGGATCCTGACACAAGGGCACAAAGTATTGTTTGACTTAAGCCAACTCACTCAGGCTTTTTGTATGACAACACACAAGGAGTCTGTGCAGAAGAGCCAAGGGACCACAGGGAAAGAGTAACGTGTTCTGGAGCATTCAGAACTCCTCCTAGACTTGTACACCTTGTCCATGGTCTCTAACCCTCCCAACCCAGGAAGGGGACCTGATGGTCTGTTTTCATTGGGCAAGACACCTTTAGTCCCTAAAAGTTAATTTGACAGTTCCATAGTATCCACAACGACAAAAATAAGTTTCTTTTTCTGATTCTAACACAGTCCTACATTTCCTTTGTCTCCTGATGACACTGGCAGAATATCTACCTCTTTAGGAGATAAAACCAAGTCATCACCATAATATTCACTTTCTTCTGGAGTAAAAAGACGACCTTACCACAAGTCCAAAAAATGGTCAGAAACCAAAGAAATTATGTTCCAAAATAAAACTCGGGCATCAGGGACATTTAAGCAGGCTCTTCAGGAAGAAGCAAACACTGAGCTCCGAGGAGTACAGGAGGCAGGCGCTGGGCAGAGCCTTAGCCCTGCCAGAATCACAGGGCCGTGACACTGGCCTGCCTGGGTTCGTGGGGGCTTTAGCCTGTTTCGTTCAGTCTTAGTTTTCAACTAAGTGAAAAACACTCGCAGGAACCACATCTAAGAAAGAAGGAGGTGTGTATTTCTCACTTGGGAGCAACAGAAAACTCCCGAGAGCATCAGGCTGGCAATGGACACGTTTCAGTGGCGCGGGTCAGAGGAGATAATTTCCCGCTACCCCGCCGGCCGGCCTTTGGGCACAAGACTCAGACCTCTCCCCACGGTCGTCCACCGGCCTCGGCGCTGGCATCTGGGAGGCTCCACGGACGGCGGGTCAGGCCGCTCGAGCGATGTGTGAGCGATGTGTGAGCGATGCTTGGCGGATGCCCCGGCCCCGCGCGCGCCCGCTTCCAACCCCGCGCCCGCCGCCGCCCGCCCCGCCGGCGTCGCCGGTCTTTGGGCCCGGCTCCTGTCACTCACCGGCCCGGCCCGGGCAGCGGGCGCCCACGGCTCCCCACGGGAGCTGGGCCCCCCGGGCCTCCAGGTTTCGGCCCGCCCCCGGCAGGCAGCGCAGGTGGATGAGCCCCGCAGCAGCGGCCCCTCACCGGCCGCTCGGTCCAGCTCCCGGCGCTGCCCACTGGGTACGGATCAACAACAAGATGGCGGCCAGCCGAGGGGGCGGGGGCCGGGCGTCATAGTAACCAGGACGGCAAAGAACCCGCCCCAGCTGAGGATATCTCCAATCAACAGCCTCTTCGTCCGACGCTTAAGGGAGTACTGCCCGCTGACAGGTCAGCTGGATTGTCAGTCAGAGCCTGCCTCTCAAGGCCCTTGCCGAACTCCTCAGGACGTGACTGTGACGGCGAGGGCTGGCGCATGCGCGCTGTTCGCAGAATTGCTGGCGGCAGAGCTTTTGCTGGCGACTCTGAGGCTATACTGCCCTTGGCGTTTTCGCGTGTGTAGCCTTTTTGTGGGCCCGACAGCGTCTTCTCACAGACGCGCACACACGTAGGGAATGCCTGCTGTGTGCTATACGCTTTTTTTTGGTCACCCACCTTGAAGGGCGGGCTTGTTGTCTAGGCTCACTGGTGAGGAAACTGAGGCGCAGAGGGGGAGGCCTGGCCAAGGTCACGCCGCCTCTGGAAATGGAGGCACCTGCTCTCCTACCTCCTCCTACTGATTTCAAAGCATAATTCCCCCTTCCCAACGGCTTCCCCAGCTTTGCCTCTCTTCAGTGGCGAGTTGCAGCCATGTGTGCTAACTCCAAGCAGTCCCTGGCCCATTGCCCACGTTTATCCTCTGCCTTGAGTTCAGTGCCCAGCACAAGCCCTGGCACACAACAGAAACTCCTCTTCCTGCCTTAGAGCATCTTGTCTTGAGTACGTGACACTGATTTTGCCCTGGACTGTCATGCTCTATCTCAGAGGCTGACTGTGAGTCCTAGGAAAATGGTTATCCCTTGTTCCCCATACAGAACACCTAACCCTGGCCTTGGTTTCAGGGTTAGGCGCTCAAATGCAATCACACAGCCTGGAACCACATCAAGGGCCAGAACTAGCTAGTTATATGACTTTTGAGCCTTAGTTGCCCCATCTATAAAACAAAGATAACAAGGGAGCCCTTACACCAGGGTGAGCACTCAGGAAAGTCTGCCTGTAACCACTTCCAGTAACAGCCTGCTACCGGGTTGCTGTCCCTAGGGCCACCTATAACACCCTCAGTTTTTGAAGCATGTGTTTCCTACAGAAGGCACTCGGCTTCTTCCCTGAACTGGGACACCATAACTGGCTTAGGAAGGGAGGTCCTCCATTGCCCTGAGAGGGTTCAGGTCCACAGACTTGGCAGAGGGAAGAAGATTGAAAGAACTTAGGGATATCTCAGTAAAGGTAGCCTCTACCCAGAGAGCAGGTCCTCTTGGAGAGCTGGCAGTAACCTGAGACCTGATTCCAGGCCGGGCAAGGGGAGAGAGCTAGCACTGCGTCCAACAGCACCTGCATGCCTGCGGGTTATTGCAGGCCACCGGCTGTGTGCAACAGCTCAACCCGGCTCAGCTTTGGGAGGGCTGAGGGCCAAGAAACCAGAAGAAACAAGTCACAAATAAATGGGAATAGTCTGTCAGAAGGGGGCTACCATCAATCCCTCCGTGGCCATCCTTGCCACAGGGTTCTCAAGCTTGCACCAACTCTCACCTCAGTGCAAAAGTTCAGATCCTTCCCAAGAAAACCTCCACGCACAGTCTGCAAACGGCACTGGAGGTTGGTGAGGGCCTTCAAGCAGCGACAATATCCTCCGTTCAGTGGGAAAGGGAAGCTCCTCTGCCCTCACCATCCACTAAAGCAGGTGGTCTCTGAAGGGACAGGCTGATTGGAGGCCTCCTATGTCACTAACGAGGACAACAGCCTCTTACCTCTGCATTAATCACAGTCAGTCAAAGCATCATACAATGCCTTCTCAAAAGAAAAATAATCTTACTACTCCCTAGAGGGTTCCCAGAAGGCAAGGCACTCTCCAGCTAGGAAGCACAGATCTCAGAGCTTCTCCCACAGGTGGGTTTCAAGGCTGGGACTCTTCTATTTGTAATTTTGTTTATTATTGAATCAACTTGAAGACTCAGCCCGTGATCATAGGAAGAAGAAATTCCATACATAGTGAAGCAGCTTCTCGGCCTCAGAGCCAGCGCCGGGCTCCTGTGAGCGTGTTGAATAGGTAATCTCTGCCTGTACCTGAGCTCGGATGAATAGGAGGGAGAGAGGGCAATGCCGACCTCAGCAGAACAGCCAACTTCCCTTAACGGTAGGGGAAGCCATGCCAGAACCCTTGGTGAGACCCTCCTGCTTCATCCAACCCTTCCCCACCCTCTTTTCTCAGCAATCCTGTGAGGTCTGGCTCAAATGCACAGGAAGCATCCTTGATTCCCACAAACTGGACACCAGCCCCCCTAAGCCCAGTGCCTGATTACTCTGCCATAAATCACTGATGACAATGGAATATCTGAGGGCCTCTCCCCTCACGACCCTTTCTGCCATAGGCAAAAACCAGACCAGGTCTGAGTCACCTTCTGGTCCAACAGGTATTTGAGAAATATTGGCTGAAAGGTGAATAGGGGTGAGAACAGACCCCATTCAGGGAAAGAGTGGATAGTGGATGCCTGGTGGTAAAAGGAGATGCTGAGGTGGGTTAAGGAGAGAAAGTGGACCCAGGTGGAGAGTGGTTTGGGAAGAGGGGGACTCACGGGAGTCCTGTGCTCTGCCATCAAAGTGCTGCTGATGGGAAGAATGAGAGGGGGCAATGAGTCAAGCCCTGCCCCCAGGGAGCAGCTGGAGGTCTGCTCCCAAAGGGGTCCAGAGTCCACCTGCCTCCTCCACCCTGATGGGGCTGGCATGGGCTCTGCGGCAGGGGTAGCCAGCCACAAGGAGGCGGGCTTGACAGGGGGGTATCTAGAGCAGCCTCAGTGGCCACTGTGCAAGCTGGTAGGTTAGCATACCAGGCTCATGACACTGCTGGGTGTCTGGGGCATCTCCATCCTCGGTGCCTCCATGAACCCCTCAATGGACTCCTCAGTTCCCCGGATACTAGGGCAAAGTAAGAGCAGGAATGCAGGATAAGGCTCTTGGTTCCAGGCTGAGTTTAAGAAATGGACCCTCAGGCATAGAGGTGTGCAAAGGAGGCTGACCTGTTTAGTAGCAGAGCCTGCGCTGGTTTGTTTGGTGTCTGTAGCATCTGGGCCAACCTAAAATGCCAGGAGGAGGGACAGATCAGTGAGGGCAGCAGACCTGCTGGCTCCGGGAACAGGCACCATTTACCTGCCCCTCAACACTGGGGATAGCCGATGTCTGTATGCAATGCCCACAGTGTTAGCTCCACCTTCCCCTGGATTCAGGCCTGTGCCCACAAAAAACAAAACAAAACAAAACTCATTCTTAGGGGCAGATCAGGTTTGAAGTGTAAGGTAGGGGTCAGAAATAGGGATAAATGCCCAATGCACGACAAACTCTGAGTCTCAAGCACAGGCCTCTACAACACCCACCCCAGCCCAAGACCAGGCTCTGCCAATAAAGGGAGACAACTTCCTCCCAGGGCCTCTCTGCCTCTAACCTGACAATCTCTGGAGAGCAGCCCCCATTACTAGCAGTTTGTCTGCACATCAGCTTGGGCACTGTCATCAAATCTTGGTGAAACCACCTATCTCAGATGGGGTCCATTGGTGGGCTGGGGCGAGGCAGAGAGTAGAGGGATAGGAATCCTACCCCTGGAAGATTCTGCTGAAGAGCCAGCCCAGAGCCAAGAGCAAGAGAGCACTGGTCACGGTCAGCACCACCACAAACCATGGTTCTGGCTGCCAGAAAGCCTCCATGTCTGTCACAAGCAGGGGCGTCATCATTGAAGGCACCTGAAATGGGGGCCACAGGCCTGCCAAAATGCCCTGATCATCCAGCCTTCAAACCCCTCCAAGAGTTGGGCCACCCCACACCCCAGAATTGCTCTTCTGAATTGCTAAGCTCTTAACACTCAATGGCTCCCTCTGGAGTGCCTTCCCCCATCGGTCCGCCTGGAAAACTGGGTCTTCTCGCCCTAAAGATCCTCTCTCCCCACCTCCCAAGGTCCCAAGGCCCCCCTCACTGTGGCTCTGTGGGTGCGGGTGGCCACTGTGCTGGTGCTCCAGGGAACGAGATGCACAATGACAGTGGCTGTGGTGCTGAGGTGGGGGATGGAAGGACCTGCATCAGCCACCCGGATCAACAGCTCATAAGTATGGGGCTGCTCTGGCCAGGGGGGCCCCAACATGATGTTGTCGTGCACCAGGACGGGTCCTCGCAGGCTGAATCGGCTCTGACTATTCCCTGAAAGCAGAGTGGCAGAAGAAGGGAACCATTGCTGGCCTCTGCCTGCTCCTTCCCCAACAGCCTGGTGGCCCCCATGGCCCTCACCTCCCACGATGCTGTAGGAGAAGGCCAGACGCTGTGGCTCCTGAGGAACCCAGCATGACACCTTGGTCACCTCCACACTACGGCCCAGGGGAGCGTAGACGGTGAGTTCCTGAAATGGGGGCTGACACTCGGGGGCATAGTCGTTCACATCCTGCAGGAAGGTAGCCAGGTCACCCCAAATCCCCAAGCCAGCCCCAGTCTCCCCCAACCACAGCCAGAGCCTCGGCATCAGGAAACAGTTTCCAAGGGTTTCCTTAATGAGACACCAATTCCCTCCAGCCAACTGATGTAGGAAACTTAAGCCCAGGGTAGAGAAGTAGAATGCCAGAGGAAGATGAACACTTTCCAATTTTTTCCAAGGCCTCGGGGCTCAATTACCTCAACCTCAATGGTAATGGTGCAGGAGCCAGAGCGGCGGTGGGTGGGGGCCTGGTCCTGGCCATGGTCAGTCACTAGGACAGTGAGCTCGTACAACGTCTGCAGCTCATAGTCCAAAGATCCCAGGAGGTGCACCGCACCTAGAAGAGGGGCCCACAGCCTCAGCCTTCAGAGTCAACTCTGGTTCCACCCCTCCATCCCAGCCCTGGGGTGGGAATACCGCTGAGACGGTCCACAGAGAAGGCGGTGGGCCCGCCAGAGACGTAGTACTCAATGCTGTTGTGCGGGTAATCCTCGTCCGTGCCCACCACAGAGCCCAGCAGGGTGTAGGGCCCTGCATCCTCCCGGATCCGGAATGTGTGCGGGACACAGGCTGGGGAGAACTCGTTGACAGGCGTCACCATCACCAATATTGGCACCTCAGCTGGAGGCCATTTGGCAGTCAAGGAGCTGACCTGGGGCGCCCAGCCCTTCCCTGGGGTCTGAGGAGGGAGACACGGCCCTGCCCTGGGGGTCTAAGGAGGGAGTGGGTCTGGAAGAAGGAAGAGCAATAGCCGGTCCTTATTGGTGGGGGGGTAGTAGGTGTCAAGGAGAGATAATGCCCCACCCTAGGAGCCTGACATGGAGTCAACCCCGCCCTATTGGTTTCTGTGGGAGCAGAGGTGACCCTATCTTAAGGATAGGGAGAGGGGTACAGAACAGCCCTGTCCTGTCCAGTCCTGGGTATGGTCACTCACTGGTCATGAGGGGCTGACCACCATCGAGCACCAGGATGGATGCTGCATGTTGAAAGCAGACCCCAGGAGTGTCACAGTCCAGTGTGGTGTTCACCTGGCCAGAGGGGCCACAGAGTGAGGCCGAGCCAAGCCCTGGGAGAGCCTAGAGCCACACTGGGCTGCAGCAGGTCAGGGCATCCACACGTAGTCAACCCCGAGCCTCTGTTCTCTGGACTACAAAGCAGATTGACTTCACCACCATCTCCTTCACCGCCGTGGTCTCAGCTCCCACGGACCCTTGCCCCCCAACCCTCCACCATCCTGTCTCGAGCACCCTGCACATGGGTCTGGAGGCAGGGACTGGGCACCTCCAAGGCCCTGTCTCGAAGGCAGAGGCTAGCTGGGCCAGGAGGGCTGTGAAACCGCAGCTCGTAGTCGAGGGCGGAGCCAGGAGAGTCCGGATCAGCGCAAGTGAAGGTGTTCAGCACCGCGCCCACCGGCGTGGTCTCGGGGATTTCAGTCCTGGGAGCAGAGTGCGGGCGGCAGCGCACGAGTCAAACAGGCCCACGAGCCACCGCCATCGCCCCAATAGCTTAGGGAAGATTCCTGTATACTCACACCAGCATCGCTGGGAGGCAGCGCGGGGGCCAGCGGTTGACCGAACGCACGTTCACCGTGAGATCGAGGTCAACGCCGGCCCACGGCCTGAGCCGCTCGTAGGCCTTCACCTGCAGCCTGGTGACCGCCGTGCCCCGGGCCTGCGCCAACTCCAGGGGCGCGGTGGTGCGGACCACGCCGTCCTCTGGGCGGGGTAGGGGTGGGGAATGCTGAGTTTAGCCACGCCCCCAGCTCCATCTGGTCCTCATCCTCCCACCGGATCCCCCGCAGCTGGAGGGCGCTGAGCCTGGCCCCCGTCGCCTCCTCCTCCGAGGCTCGAGGCTCGCCTCTAATTCTAGCCGGGCCTCCAAACGCCACCTCGCCCCCGTCTGCCTCGGCTCCAGCCTCGTTTCTCAGGAGGGCGAGGAGGTAGCGCGGGTCACTCTGGACCAGCCGCAGAGGCATTTCGCACCACCACCACCAACCCCAGTTGCCCTCACCACGTCCGATGGAGAAGAGCGGGCAGGGCACCGGGGAGACGATTTCATAGCGCACGTTGAAGCCCCGGGCTCGAACCTGAACCACCGTACTGCCAGGGGCCAGGTCCTCCAGGACGGTGATATTCGGGGCCTGCCCCCTGGACCGAAATTGGGGGCAGTAGCTCATGCCCCCTCATGCCACCCCTGGCCCTCTCCACAGGTCCTCCCCCAGGAGTTCCCTCATACAGGAGCTAGAGGGGGACACCCCAGCAGCCCCACACCTTAACCTTACTCCTAATTCCCACTGTACCCAGGATAGGGGAGCCTTACAGGAAGGAGATCTGACTGGAGGGAGCAGGTAAAACTTTCACCTTCAGCATCCTATGGCAGCTTCGATTTTGGCCAAAGGTCACCAAAATCTGAAGCTGGAAGACCTGCGGTGCACACAGAGCAGGAAGCGGA
This sequence comes from Ailuropoda melanoleuca, assembly GCF_002007445.2. Taxonomy (NCBI): domain Eukaryota; kingdom Metazoa; phylum Chordata; class Mammalia; order Carnivora; family Ursidae; genus Ailuropoda; species Ailuropoda melanoleuca. Next base: position 18,336,936 of record NC_048221.1, read on the forward strand.
CGAGTGTGTCTACTGTAGGTCTGTGCCTAGTCTTCCCCCCAAATAGGCACCCCCTGCCTCAGGCCCTCCATGGACAAGGAGCCCCAACCCTCACGCCACCCCGTGACCCGTCACTCTGCTGACAGGTACTCCTTTGAGTCCCATTCTTTGGGGCCATAAATTCTTCTTTTAGGATGCAAACAGCTCAAAAAAGTGTGATATCTGAGTCATTCACAATGTGACATCATCTTAGCGTTGCTAAGAACCAATCATTAAGACATGGAAGTTTTAAAGGAGAAACTTCTCTAATGTCCTCCAGACTGTACTAGCCACTTTATCCAGAACTTTCTCTTCCTGTGTGACTGCTCTGAACACTCTCAGTTCTATTAAAGGCACTGGGAGCTCCCAGAGCCAGGGATCCCTTTCCTTTATGGAACTCCAGAACCCAGCACAGAACCAGGCCAACGTAGGAGAACAGCCAGCATGTGGCAACAGGTACAGATGTGGGCTACGTCTGAGCAGGGCAGCAAAATCTAGGAGGCCAAGGACAGACAAACCTCCCGGAAGTGGTAGCTCTGTCCATTGCATGCCCCATCCACACATATCCCCAGGTCCCAAGTCAAGCTCACCTTTTTAGCCTGGCCTTTGAGGCCCTGGGATGGTGCTAACAGCCAACCTTGCCCATTGATGGAGAAAGGTCCAGGGAAGTATGGAGGGTCCTGGGTACTGTTGATGCTTATCTGACAGGACAGAGATGCTGGAGGCCCCAGCCCTAGCCCCCAATGCCCCAAGCATCCCTGTCAAAGTCCCCCAACACCCCAGCTGGTACCTGCCCACCCCGAACTCTCCCATTCCCTGCGCCAGGGTGGCTCCCCGAATTCCACCCTGAGCCCTGGCCCTGGTCCTCAATCTTTTCTGCTTTTAAATCAATTATTTTGTATTTTTTAACAACATTTCTTTTTTTGGATTGCAAAATGATACAGAATTTTCATGAAGCGTTCAGAACACAAAGGAGAACCTGAAAGAACACAAGCCCCTGAGATGTCCTTGTAGGAACGGCCATGGTCATTGGGGGTGGGCAGCCCTCAGTGGCTCTCTCCAAGAATGTGCGTCACGCAAAGGGTCCCTCTGCAGTCTGTGTTTGGCCAGAGAGGAGCGGGGCCAAGGAGGGGCCAGGCTTGGTTTCCCCATGTGCCTCCCCCATCCTGTCCCCTCCACTGCCCGTGTGCTGGGCTCACCTGGGCACGCTGGGGTTCCAGGCCTGGGAGCAGCAGAGTGTACAGCTGGGCCCCAGGTGTGACTGTTTCCCGAACCTGAATGATTTCCCCAGCTAGCCAGAGGGGAGGTCAGGGAGCCTCTGTTCAGCCCATGCCTGCCCGCCCCCGTCTACTGCCCCGGCCTCACCTGGGCTGGCAAATCGGCCAGCACACGGGCTATAGTCAGGGTCCCGGTGCACATCCACATAGAGTGGTCCCTCCGTCACGCGTTTACCACATGTGAGCCGCAGCTGCAGTTCATAGTGGTTCACTGCTAGGGCGTCCAGCCGGGCCGAGCTGCTTAAGGTCACCTGCGGCAGATGGACAGTGCCATGGGGGACTCTAGGCACTCTGTCCCCCTACACAACCTCTGGCCTGGTGAATTGAGGGCCTGCCCTTGTCCCCCCATGGTTCCCATCTGTGCCCATGACCCTACCATGCCCACGTAGACCTGCTGCCTCCTGCTCAGGCTGGGTAGGTTGAAGAAGGTGGTGGATGGCTTCACACGGACCAGCTCCAGAGTGGGCTTGTGAGAAGTGCAGTTGAAGGAGAAGGACTGAAGGACGCTGCCAGGTCCCTGGCTCTCCGAGATATTTATGAACCAGGGCAGGCAGTGGAGTTCTGTGAGGAAGAGACAATTCGGGCTGGAGGCCCCCAGGCTCGTGGAGCCCCACACACACACACACACACACACACACACACACACACACACACGAGCCCTTCGGCCTCAGGGCCCGGTCGCATCTTGGGGCCAAACTGCCAAAACTCTTCCTTGTCCCTCACATCCAACCATGGCTCAGCTCTTTGAACAGAATGGGAGTGAGGACTTGGTTGAGGAAGAAGCAGCCACGATAAGGAGTGAGGGTCAGGGAGTTAGATCTTTGCCCTTCCCTGGCTCTCCCACAGCCCCTGCCCTGCATGGTAGCTTATCTGAGAAGAGCCACAATTCCACCCCACCGTGGAGTGTGTCGGGGCATGAGAACTAGGGTTCTCCCCACCCACCAGTTCCTCACCAGAGACAACCAGAGCAAGCAGAAGCGCGGGGGGCCTGAGCACGGCCATGGTGACCTGAAGATACAGACAGCAGAGGCGACTCCAGAAGACCAGACGTGTTGGTCAGGCCCACCCTGTTGCCAGGTCAGTTGCTTAAACACAGCTGGGCCGGCGGGCCTCCCGGGCCTCCCGGATCCTAGCCCCGCCCACCCCTGGTGACTTGAGCTCTAGACGCCAGACAGGCATTAAGAGGCCTGGACTACCCCAAGTTTTACTGCTTCCAGTGAATTCTCCTGTTCATTACTAGCACCCAAAGGAAATGTGAGGGGGAGAGAATCAAGCTTCAGGTAGGGAAACTGAGGCTCAGGGAAGTCAGTCTTGGTCATGCAGTCTTTGGAGAGACTAGCACAGCGCCCAGGAAAACTGGGTTAGGGACTTGCTGCTCCACCGAGCCCACCCCCCTCACCATTTGAATGTTATCTGCCCACAAATCTAAGCCCGGCCATCAACAAAACCTCTTAAAAGTTGCCTACATTCCAATAGCAAAAAGAATCCTTGGTGGGGCGCCTGGGTGGCACAGCGGTTAAGCGGTTAAGCGTCTGCCTTCAGCTCAGGGCGTGATCCCGGCGTTGTGGGATTGAGCCCCACATCAGGCTCCCTCCGCTATGAGCCTGCTTCTTCCGTTCCCACTCCCCCTGCTTGTGTTCCCTCTCTCGCTGGCTGTCTCTCTGTCGAATAAATAAATAAAATCTTAAAAAAAAAAAAAAGAATCCTTGGTGATGTAAATCAAAATAGTGGTTATCTTTGGGGTATCAATGGGAGGGGCACCAAGCGTCCTCCTGGAGTAGCTGGGGGTAGTCTATATATCTTGGTCTGGATGCAAGTGTACAAGTGTCTATGGATTTTAACATTCATTGAGCTGTACTTTTGAGAGTTGTCCATTTGTTGTATTTATAAGTCAATTTTTATAAAAAGTTGTCCATACTTGCTCTTTCTAGATCATCTCTCTCTCTTCTGCCCACTATCATCAAACGTGTCCCTCTCTTTGTGAAACTGCCCTTGTCAGAGTCCTCAGAGACCTGCATACTGCTAAATTCAGTTCATTGTCCAATCTTACCTCCTCAGCAGTGTTTGACACTTGCCCCCTTGGCTCCTAAGGGCCCACACTCTCTCAGTTTCCTCCCACCTCCCTCTCTGCTCCTGCTTAGCCGCTTTGCTGGTCCTGCTTCCCTACTGCCACCAAGAGTACTCTTCCAGGGTTCAATCCTGACTGCTGCCCTCCTCTGTCTATACTCACCTCCCCCAACACATCCAAGCCCATGGCTTTAAATACCATCCACTCGTTTTGCCTTCCAGATCCAGTGCTGATCTCTCTCCCAGATTCCAGAGTCACACACCCAGGGGCTGACTCTGCATTGGTCGCATGTCCACAAATAATCATTTGGTTTTCCTCCCCAAACCCGTTCTTCTCCAGTCTCTTTCCTGGATCAAGTCACGGCAATTCCATCCAACCAATTGTTCAGGCCAGAAATCTAGGAGTCATGCTGGATGCTCCTCTTTCTCTACTCATATTCATGCATCAGCAAGGCTTGATCTTAGCTCCAAAACATACCCCAAAGTCACCCCCTCCTGTGCCCTGGCCCTACCCAGGCCCAGGCCCTACCAGCCCTTGGTGGATGAGGGCAGGAGCCTTCACTCTGATTACAGAGTGGTTCTCCTAAAGCAGCTGGGATTACCCAAACAGGAGCCAGCCCAGGTCATTCCTTGCTCAAAAGCCCAGTGCTCCCCATCACACCAAGAACAAAACCCTATATTTCTTTCTAGGGTTGCTAGGAGCCTGGTTTTGCTGACCTCCTTCCCCCAGCTACCACCGTCTAGACACCTGGGCCTTCTTTATGTTAAGCCCTGTGCAACTCCTCTCTTCTCAGGGCCTTTAACTGGCTGATGCTTCTGCCTAGAATACCCCTCTTTTTTTTTTTTTTGAGAGAGAGAGAGAGAGAGCATGGGGTGTGAGGGAGCAGAGGGAGAGGAAGAATTTTTTTTTTTAAAGATTTTATTTTATTTATTTATTTGACAGAGATAGAGACAGCCAGCGAGAGAGGGAACACAAGCAGGGGGAGTGGGAGAGGAAGAAGCAGGCTCATAGCGGAGGAGCCTGATGTGGGGCTCGATCCCATAACGCCGAGATCACGCCCTGAGCCGAAGGCAGACGCTTAACCGCTGTGCCACCCAGGCGCCCCGAGAGGAAGAATCTTAAGCAGACTCCACGCTCAGCCTGGAGCCCAACCCGGGGCTCCATCTCACCATCCTGAGATCATGACCTGAGCTGAAATCAAGAGTCAGACACTTAATCTGCTGAGCCACTCAGGAGCCCCTAGAATACCCTTCTTGATCTCCCATGATGGCTCATTCAGATCCCATACAGAATGCTGCCTCCTCTATGAGTCCCTTCTCCCAGACTAGCCCATCCACCCTCATTCCCGCTATTTTTTTCTCTACTGACTTCTCTGTCTCAAGTTAGACTGTATCCTGGAACCTCCAGGGTGGCCTCCAGGAATGGGCTCTGACCATTCTGGACAGAGAGTGACGCCCTAACCCCCTGCGCTCAGTCTAGGTTGGCTTGTGGTGCGGGAAGAGGGAATGCGGGTGTCGCCGAGGTAATCACGGCTAACCCCGCGCTCCCCAGTAGAGGGCGGCCCTGCCTAGCTCTGCCAGACGCGGGGCGGAAAGGGCGTGGGCTGGGCCTTGGCTGAAGCCCCTTTCCTGTGCCGCCGCGAGGTCGGGTGCTCCCGGAGTCCTCAGAGGGGCCGGACCCATCATTTCCAGGGTTTGTCGAGGCCCCTCCAGGAACGGATTCAGTGGGTCGGGCCCGGAGCGGGCCACAGCACTGCTAGGTCCGACGGTTGGGGGCGCTCTGCCCGCACGTGGGTGTGGCCGGGGATCTGCTTTCTCCCGGAGCCCCTGCGGGAGGGACTGCAGTCCTATCCCGGGAAAAACGGGGAAGCGGAGGCTACCGCGGGGAATCGCCTTGTCTTGGGTCATGCAGCGAACCGCCCAGGGTGTGGGGGAGTCCCAGGCGGGACCCGCCCGGCTTCCAGCTACAGCCCCGCCCCTCCCTCCAGAGCAGGAGAGAAGTGGGGAGCCGGCGAAAGGCTCACCCACCCACTCGGCCGGGCAGAGGGGCGGGGCCACGTCAGCCCCGCCCCGGCCCCATTGGCTGCCGCACCAGGGGCGGGGCGCGGCTGCCAGATGTTGGGGCGGCGGCGGCGGCGGGAGCTGCGGCCAGCGAGGAGCTGCGGAGCCAGGCGGAGGGCCGGGGCGCCGCTGGCCCGCCCGCTGGGCCCTCTCCGCGCGGCTCGCGCTGGAGTTCGAAGAGGAACTGGCAGGCCTGGCGGGGGCTCCGGCACGGGCATGCACAGCGCTCGGCTTGACAGCTTCCTGGGCCAGCTCCGCTGGGAACTGGTGAGGCTGGGGAGCGGGTGTGTCTTGTGAGGACGCGTGTGGGGTGCCCAGCTGCCGTCCGATCCGAACGACACATGGGTAGGGGGCCGCCCCGAGTGCCCGTCCGAGGCAGGATGGGGGCGGGGCGGCGCAGATGGCCCAGATGGCCCGCATCGGGTTTCGGACGGTTGGGAACTGCGCTGGGCATCAAGTAACAGCCGCCCAGCTGGCCTTGCTGCCGGGGTGGTGGCGGAAGGAGTTGGCGGGGAGAAACTTCTTTTGGGGCGGATCAGGGGGCTGCGAGGGACTAAAGAAGTGCTGGTGCTAGTACGAATGCCTCTACCCCAGACTGACCTGTATCTCATTCCTCTACCCCCCACTTGGCAAGTGCTCTTTCTCTGAAAGAAACTGTGAGCTTTGGGGAGCTGAATCCCTCAGGAAGCAGGGATGCTCCCCCACCCCCAGCCCTGAACAGGACCTACTTCCCGATGCAGGCAGGCCCGCAACCCTGCCTCCCGCCCTGGTGGCGGGTACTGACTTGCCCAGCTCTGCGTGCTGCAGCCTGCCGGACTGCCACCAGGTCGGCTGATGGGAGCCACACGAGCTACGTGTGCCAGCGCTCCCATGCCGGCCCGGTGCCCGCTGAAGGCTTGCTGCCCAGGCCTGCAGGCCTATCCAGCCCTCCTGGGCCTTCTGTTTTGGGACTGGTCTGGCCAGGCAGGCAGGGTGACAAGCACTACCCCCTCCAACCTGGGCCCTCTCTTCCTCCACAGCTGTGCGGCCGGGATACAGGCTCACCACCCATGTCTGGCCCCCTTCCACCACCCCCCAAACCCAGTCCACGTGTTCCGCTTAGCCACCGACTCAGGGCCTCAGATGCCTTGGAAGAGGACTCAGTCTGCTGTGTGGAAGAGGAGGAGGAAGGTGTGGTGATAGGAGACAAGGGTGTTGTCTTGGGGAGCCCCAGGGAGCATGCCCTGGACTGGGACTCTGGCTTCTCTGAAGTGTCAGGCAGCACATGGAGAGAGGAAGAGCTGCCTGTACGCCAGCACCCAGCACCCCCAGCATGGCCCCGGCATAGACAGCGCCTCTCGGCCAGCAGCATTCCCCTGCCCAGCAGAGCTCCTGTGGCCAGTGCACCACCTGCCCACCGACCACGGCCCAAGTCTACCCCAGATGCCTGCCTGGAGCATTGGCGGGGGCTGGAAGCTGAGGACTGGACAGCAGCCCTGCTGAACAGAGGTCGCAGTCGCCAGCCCCTAGTGCTGGGGGACAACTGCTTTGCTGACTTGGTGCACAACTGGATGGAGCTACCAGAGGCAGCGGGTGAGGGGGACGATGGAGGTGGGCCCCGTGCCCGTGCTCGGCCCCCTCAGTTCTTGCTTGGGCTCTCTGAGCAGCTGCGGCGCCAGCTGGCCAGGGCACGCAGGGCGGCTATGGCAGGAAAGAGACTATCGTGCCCACCTCGCCCAGAACCCGAACTGCCTGCAGATGTCTCGCACTTTGCAGCCCTTATGAGCTGCCGCAGCCGCCAGCCCATCATCTGCAATGACGTCAGCTACCTCTGACCCTGCCCTCCAGCCTGGGACAATAAAGGCCTTTCTCTGGACTATCTTGGTTCCATACCCCTGAGGCTCTAGGAGGTGGCCCCAGACCTTTGAGGCACAGCCCAGGCAGGCAAATCTAAAGGGCCTTTTCTCCCCCTGCAGGGGTCCCCGTCACGTCCATGTCACATGCCCTGTGCCTCGATGCCCCATGTTTCATCATCCATCTCCACTTACGCCCTCCTTCAACAAGCATTTATTGAGTGCCTACTGTGGACTCGGGTTGCAGGGCTCCGTGGAGCCAGGTGACAGGGCTGCTGTCTTGTCACACAGCTCGTAGTGCAGGGGTGGGAAGGTGGTGTCGTCCTCCTCACCCTCACAGCTGAGCTCCAGCACCAGCACCCGCTGCCCTGGCTTAGGCTTCCGGCCTGTCACCTGCTGCACCAGTTTCGTCACCCTGGTGGTACGGCGGGGAAGGGGTGGGGGGTGACTGGCTAGGTGAGCAGTGATAGGCAGAGTGACCGGGCATGGACCACAGGGTGCTGATGGGCCACAAGGAGCCTAAGCCAGGAACGCGAGCAGCTCAAGACAGGAAACATCTGAAACTATTTTAGGAGCAGCGGCAGGGCGGGCAGGAGGCAGGAAGCCGTGAGTCCCCTGAGAGCGGGCTGTGAAAGGGGGGCTTAGCAGGGTGTGGAGGAGCTGATGGGGCTGGCCAAGCAGGCAGCTGGGAGGCCCCTCCTCAGGTTTTCGGTCCTCACCCCACCCCCAGCCCATTTGCTGCCTCCATTTGGCAAAAGAAAGCCTCAGGAGGGTGTGAGGGGCCCAAACAGGGTGGGGAAGAGGAAAGACTTCATGTCTCCCAACTCCAACCTCCAGGAACAGAACAAGCCCTGGCTAAAGTCAGGCGTGGGCTCACCTGAGGGCCAGGTGCTGGGCCTGCTTTTCAGGCGACCATCGTGCTGAGTAGAGCCGGGCCTTTCCACGCAGCAGCATCTTCACCCTCAGCCCAAATTGTTCCTGGAGAGATAGGTCAGGTGCCAGCTAGGCCGGGGCGGGGGCAGGCCTGAAGGCAGGGAAGAACAGGGCTCACCTGGAGATGGGCCAGCAGTAACTCCAGGGTCATCTCTGGCTGCCCAGCAGGCACCTTCAGGCGGTCCCAACAGGTCCAGGTCCATGTCAGGTGATCTAACTGGAGGGAGGGCGCAGTAAGAAGCTTCTCGCACCCACCCTCCCCTTATCCATTACCAGCAGCTGATGGCCCCTTTCCTAGAGGAGGAGCTGGACTAGAGGCAGGAAACAGAAGCCAGGGGGGTGGGGTTGGAAGGTGGGATCTGGGCCCAGAGTCTCAGCACCCTCCCCGCCTATGCTGGGGCCAGTACAGGAAATGGGGCTATGGGGCCCCCCGCACAGGGAAACAGGCAATCCATCACGCAGGCTGGTTGTATGTGTGTGTGTGGAGGGGGGGTGAAGCTTCCTGAGGAAGCAGGAGCAGGACCGCTGCAGTCACCGATAAAGCTGCTCGATCCTCAAATGCAAGGCTGGGAGCTGGGGGGTACATCCTACCCCATCATCCTGTATTGCCAGGGCGTTGGACTACGTGGGCACAGAGGATGAGGTGGCACAATGACCGCTAGGGCCCCACTGGCTGAGAAACCACAGCAGGGACACAGTCTACATAGGCCTCTTCTTCCTGTCCCCTTTCCTTCCCTATTTCAAGAGTCTTGGGGTTCTAGGGCCTGGAGCTGAGGGTGGCAGGCAGCCAGGGGCCAGGAAGGGGACCCTGCCAGCTTCCCCAGAAAGCACAGTGGGGTCAAACTGAGATGAGGCCAGAGGTGAGTTGGGGGGGAACCCTGCCTTGCCCCCTCCCCCTCCCCCATAGACAAAGGCAGCTTATGTCCTAGCTGGAGGAGAGGCCCTTCACAAAGGGGCTCTGTGTACTGTGCCCTGAGGGACCCCAGGCCTGCTCAGCAAAAGCCCAGTGCTGGCCCATGACCTCTCCCCTCTCCCCTCTCCCCTGGTGACGGCATTCTCTCCGCCCCCTTTCCTGTGCCCCAAGAAAATGCCAACTACTGCCGAGCCTGGGCACACGGCCAGGGGCATTCACAGCCCTGCACTCGAAGGCACACACACACACACACACACACACGGCCAGGAACGCCTGCATGTGTACTCACACGCACACGCATGCACGCCCACAGTGAAGGAGAGCCCTGTGCTCCCATCTGGCACACAGATGTACAAGCGTGCTGCCTCCATGCCCACATGCCACAGGACCAGCGATTCCCAGACCCCTGTGCACTCACACGCAAGAAGGAATGCCCACATCCCCACCGGCTGTGCTGAGCTCAGTGCCCTTTAACTCAGCTTGGAGGGGGTGGGCCAGGGTCCCCGTGCCGTGCAGGCAGAAGTTAGGCTCTGTTTGGGGCTAGGGCTCTACTCCCCCCTCCCAACAACCTCCCCCTTAGGGGCTCTACTGGAAGGAGGAGGCTGTGAGGGATGTCTGGCTCCACTAATGAGTTAAAGCTGCAGCAACCCCCAGACCCAGGGCAGGGGAGGGGTGAAGGATGGGGGCGGCTGATGGCTGCTTCCTGTGTCTGACAGGTCCCAGTCTGGCTTCACAGCAGGAAGGAGGCTGGAGGGAGTCTTAAGGACTCCCCCAGAGTCTGGATTCTGGGGTGAACCCAAAGCCAGAGTAGAGCCTGTTTTGGTAGGTACAGGAAAAGCCCAGGCCTGGTGGGGTGTCAAGGGCTCACCTTCTGGTTGGCTGGGGCGCGAGGCACCCAGCGGTTGAAGCGGTTTTCAGCCAGATGCAGGTAGCTGTGGCGAAAGGCACCGAGGGGCCGTGGCCCGCCCACCACTTTGTACAGCTCCAGGCCCACCAGGCCCGCCACAGCTGCTGTGGTGGTAGCAATGGCTGGGATAATCTGGCCCACAATTCGCTTGCTCTGCCAAGGACAGATTTGGTCTGGGCCTGAGGGGTGGGGCTAGGGTTTGACCCCCACCTCCAGGCCTGAACCCCAAGGGGCACAGTTACCTGGTTGCGGTTGGCAGGGGGGATCCCATAGTTCTGAGCACGCAGGCTTGCTGCCGCTGCCACAAAATCCACATGGAAGTTGCTATCATTGTCCTGTGAGGCCCAAGTCCCAGTAGTGTTAACACAGCCCCAGAATCCCTCACCATGGCTCACCATGTGTCCCCGCACAGGTCTTCCCACAATTCTCCTGGGGGGGGGGGAGGATGCTGACATTTGTCCCACTTATCAGATAAGGAAGCTGAGGCTCAGGGAAGGTGATCTGCTTTGGGGTTCCCGCTGGGAGGAGCATTCAGGCCAAGGGAACTCCAAAGCCACCTTCTTAGCTTTTTTTTTTTTTTAAGATTTTATTTATTTATTTGACAGAGAGTGAGACAGCAAGAGAGGGAACACAAGCAGGGGGAGTGGGAGAGGGAGAAGCAGGCTTCCCGCTGAGCCAGGAGCCCAATGCAGGGCTCGATCCCAGGACCCTGGGATCATGACCTGAGCCGAAGGTAGAGGCTCAACGACTGAGCCATCCAGGTGCCCCACCTTCTTAGCTCTTGACCTTCCCTAACAACCTCCCCAGCTTGCCCCTCACCCCTGCTTGGGCTCCCACCTTCTCAAACTTCAGGGGCTCCAGAGGAGGGCTCCCGCTCCAGACCTCCAGCACTTGGTGCAGTTTCTTCAGTTGCTCAGGGCCTGGCAGAGGAAGGGGGTGTCGGGTAGTTCTTAGCCCCCACCTTCTGCCCTCTCCCTGGAGCCTGGTGCCTATTCTTGGTCTCTCCTAAGCCTAAACCGACTGCGTTCAGACAGACCCCGGGATTGATGCTGCAGTCTCTCCAGCAGCCCGAGCCTGGCTTGTGTGCGTGCACACGCATGCATCCGTGCGTGTCCCTGCGAACTCTGTCCTCACCTGGCGACCACAGCTGGGTACTCTCCAGGGCCCAGTGGTTTGTGGTGGGGTTTTTGCTGAGAATCTGCCAAGGGAACAGGGGTGTGGGGGTGTGGGCAGCAGGGAGAGGGCCTACTGAGGGGCTAGAGGATGAGCCCAAACCTTGAAAGAAGCAAGCTCAGAGGGCCTGTGAGTGAGTGGATTGGCGGCAGGGCCCCCAGGCCCCAACTTCCTTCTGTAGCATAGGCTGAGGACAGGGCCAGGCCTTTGGATGGCAGTTTGGGGGGGGTGGCAGAGCCAGGGACCTCACCAAACTCAGCAGAAGCCCCAGCTAGCTCCAGGTCATTAGGAAAGACGGGGGCCAAGGGCTGGGGCCTAGGCAACAGCAGCAACTTCAGTAGTTCCCTGAGTGCCGTCTGGTCTCGTGAGCCAGGCAGCCCATGCATCTGGGCATACAGGTTAGCAGCCGTCAGCACATAGAGGAGGTGCACGTCCTGCAGTCAGACCAAGAGCATGGGCAGAGGCATGGGTGTGAGTGAGCACGTACAGGTGCGTGGGCTGCGGGTCACCGCCCGTTTGCGGAGCTGTTGGAGCGCCTGCCTCTGTCTCACATGTGGATGCCCGTATGTGCACAAATGTGGCACTCTCCCTCAGCATCTGTGCCTCTGCAGAATGCAGAGGTGCCCACCTCTGCTCTGAGAGGTCACATCCCCACTTTGGGGTTCCCAAGGGACCCCACTCACTTGGCTGGCATCAAACTCCAAGGGCTGGGGACACTGTTTGGGACCCGACCAGAAAAGAGTTCCATCCTCCAGCACCTAGGGAAACGGAGGCTGTTGGGCTCAGTCTGGTCTCCCTGAACCCTCAGCCTCCTGACCCCTAGACACCCACTTTATCAGGTGGGAAACGGCTCAGCAGCTGTGTGATGTCATAATGGAAACGTCGCTGCCAGTGGCCAAGGGCCCACGCCACACAGTCTTGCCAGGTCCGTGGACGCTCTCTCAGCACGCCCAGCACCTCCTGCAGCAGGGTCAGCACCTGCGGCCCATCTGCTTCTGCCAGAGAAGTGAGCACCCTGCAGAGAGAGGAGGAGGTCTGAGGCGGAGCCCCGAAGACTCCGGTGCTGGGGCTCTGGACTCCCATCCACCCCTCTTGGTGGCCTTACTCCTGGTGGCGGTTGATGGTCTCAGCAGACAGACGGAAGAGCCCGTCAAACTCATCCCGGGCCCACTGCAGGGGAGAGAGGAACCATGAGGTGTCAGGTGGGGAACAGGTCTGCAGCTAAGGACGGAGCTGGGTGGCGTAGGAGTCCCTGGGGAGCTTCCTACCTGCAAGGTGTGCTCGACTGTGCTGGGGAAGTGCCGCAGGGTGCAGACAGGGTAGGCAGCATCCTCAGGAGCTAAACCCGAGGCAGGGGCTCTGTAGGCCTCGGTCACATGTGGCACGAACACTGAAGCATGGCCCGAGGTGCCCTGTGTCCCTGCCTCCAGCAGTGGCTTCAGATAGTGGGTGCAGCGAGCAGCCACATAGTGGCCTAGCAAGGGGGCAGAGGGTCAGGAGTGGGGCTGGCACTGCCTCGAATAAGGGGCTGAGTTTCAAGGTCAGGCACTCACGGGCCTGGAAACTGTCCAGGGCAGCAGCCACACCATCCACATGGGAGAAGAAATCGTCATCGTAGATGTGCTCTGTCGTGGGATCCAGTGGGTAGGTGAATGGGGTCACCTTCAAGTCTGAGTTCAGGCGGTGAGTGGCCTCTGCAGCCACCTCCGCCTTGGGCCTCTGAGAAGAGAATAAGAAGATGCCGGGGGTGGGTGGTGGGCACTCTGGAACAACAGTTCAGGAGGCAAGATGTGCGTAGGGGCCAGCACTCACACCGATGTCCTGCGTCCTGAAGAGGAACTGACGGCTGAGATTGGAGCGCTCTATGTGGTCCATGTCAGCAACAGTCACGCCCCCGCTGGCCGCGGCCCCCAGGCCCACTAGGGCAAAGCCTTTGAGCAGCTCACAGCCGATAGCACCAGCACCCACCTGCCAGCAGGAGCAGCCTTAGCAGGAGGGCCTGGCCTGGCCCTCCCACAGACATCTCCCAGCTGGACCACCAAGCTCACCAGGAGGTAGTGCTGCTGGCTCAGCTTCCTCTGGAAACCAATCCCAAACACTGCGATTTGCCCATCATAGCGGCAACATTTCTAGGGCACACAGACAGGGGTCAGTGATGGCCTGTGCTGTGTCTCCTTCCTCTTACACTAACTTTTCCAGGTCAGGATCTCTGGACTGTTCTTCCTGTTCCCTTCCTGGTCCTAAGTTTAGAGAAGGCCTGCACCCCTACCCCAGGTTCTTACCTGGGCACAGTCCTCTGGTGTGGGAAGGAGCTTCCCATCTTCTGGAAGGCAATCGAGGGCATCAAAGTAAAGCCATTGGTCCAGGGGCATGAACTTCCCAGAGATTGCCTAGAGGCCAGAACTTCAGTGTAGGGACTCCTGCCAGCTCCAAGCCACCTTGGATCCTGACTGGGCTTCATGAGACTGGTGAAGCACCACGGCTGCTTTTGGGTACTGGGCACCGTCTGGCACCCACACTGATCTCCACACCCTTCCAGTCTCATCCTGCCTGTGCCTCTGCCCACCTTCAGCGCTTCCTGGGCAGTCACTGCACCCAGCATGGCTGCCATGGGGCTCAAAACACCAGCACTGCTCAGGGCGACTGTCCGCACTAGGGCCTCATCCAGCTGCTCTTCCAGGGGCTCTCCTTCTGCCCCCTTCAGTGGTTTCAGGGACCGGGCCAGGTCCACCACCATCTCTGCATCATCCTGTGGAGTGGAACTCTGTGGGCACGGCAGCCCCAGCCTGAGCTCCATCCCCTACTCAAACCCTTCACGCAGCCATCCCCCCATTTCCACAGAAGAAGAAGCAGGGCCTGAGTGTGAAGGCGCAAACCAGCTGCCAGACTGCGCAGCCCCGCCAGAGGATGCCTAGACAATGCCTGTGGAGGCTTCGCCAATGTGGGAAGAGACTTCAGCCCAGAACTGAGGGGTGAGGAGGTGGCCGGGGTCCCCAGGCTTTGCGCCCGGTACTTTCAGGGACCCGGTCTCTGGTCCGGAGACAGCGCTATCATTTCCTTTATGGAAGTGGGAAACTGCCTCTGGGATAACAACTCGGGCCTGTGAGATAATCACTGCTGCTTCCTGGCAGGTGGGAGCCCAATAAGACGGAGGCTCGGGGGAGAAGCAATGGGGCACTCACAGGATCCCAACGCTGGGGCGGGCGGCCGTGGAGGTGCTGGAACTGGTGCAGCGCACGGAAGGCCTGGTGCAGGCAGTAGGCGCGGAGTACTGCCTGGGGGCTCGGGGCCACCACACGGGGCTGGAGCAGGGCTACATCCAGGGGCTTCTGCAACAGCACTCAGCTCAGGCTCAGGTTCAGACCCCGAGGGCCCCGTGAGGCTCCCAAGCTCCCCTATCTCGGCAGCACTTGTACTCACATGACTCACAGCCACAGGTCTCTTGACCTCAGTGACAGCCCCACCACGCAAGTAACGGGAGAAAGTTGCTGTGTCCCCAATCTCCAAGGTTCCGTCCCCTAGGGGAGATCCAGCCTGTCAGTATGACCTCTGAACCTGAGTTGTTCTTCATACTCAATCCTGTCTTGCATCTGTGTCCTTGACCGCACTGAGGAAGGTGGAGGGAGAACCTATCCCCAAGGACCAGGCTGTGGATGCCCTGAGTGGGGGCTGGGGGGCTGAGGCTGGATTGGAGTGGGTTGGCTTACCCTGAACGCGGATAGCCCGGGGATCACAGCCATTGAGCTCAACCATGCCCTCAATGCCTGAGAAAGTCACCAAATCCCCATCGCGGAAGTGGCGGCCATCGGCCTCTTTTCTCAGAGAGAGAATTCCAGGGGAGCCCTAGAGAAGAAGTGGCTTGGTTCAGGGGTGCCCTCCGTGGTCAGCAGCTGAGCACCCACACTTCAGCACCCACCTGGGAAATGTGCTGGATGGCCGCTGTCACAGGTTCTGCCTCCGTGGGGTCCCACACGGTGAAGTCCTCTCCGAAGTCACAGAACAGCTGCCTGCCGCAGGGTGGGAGGGGTCCCTGAGCCGGCCCAGTGGTGAAGGGTGGGAGACACTAGGACCAGCCCACAGGGCCCCGCACTGGGGAAGGAATGCTGGGAGAGGCTTGGGAGCTGGAGTTTGAGGGATTTACTGGAGCAGGTCTGGAGACCGGGGTGGAGGAAGCAGAGGGGTGGGACTGGGGACTACTGTCGGGAGGGGATGCTAGGACAGGCCCGGGGTGGGGTGAGGGGCACGGGAGCAAGCCTGGAGCTCGGGACAGCCCTGGGGCCGGCTGGCGCTTGTGAGGTGGCAGGTTAGGTAGGTAGTCTCTCTCACCCCACAAGGCCCCGGGTATCAGCCACCAGAAAGCAGATTCCGAGCTCGCGGCATACAGCGCCCACCTTCAGCTGCTCCTCCAGCTTCGAGGCAGTCAGCACCACCACCTGGGTGGACCCCATGGTCAGCAGGGCCAGAACCACTGCTCAGCTCGGGGCTAGAGGAGGGGACGGGGCTCACCTGGAGAGTGGGGCAGGGAGGGTACCTGGAAGTCCAGCAGCAGCTCCTTGGTGATGTCACCTGTGTGCACACACACCTGGACGGCTCTGTTGAGCTTAGCCACAAGTTCTTGAGATGCCTCAGCCCTGCTCCTAGCCAAGTCCTTCTCTGAGAGGAAAAACTAGACAGAGACCCACTCTGCCTTGAGCAAGGAGATTTCTCTCGGGCGCCACCCCCACCCTGGCCTGGGAACCCGTAGCACCCCCCGCCCCACGACCCTCACCTGGGCAGCCAGGTCAGACCAACAGGCGGGCTGGGGATCATGCAGCGTGAGGCTGCCCACACCCATCAGGACCAAGTTCTTGGCCACCTCAGCCCCTAGACCCTGAAGGCCTGATAGCAGGACCTTGGCTCCCTGAATCCTCTGCATGGCCGGCAGGTCCAGCACATACCTGCGGAGGGGGAATAAGAAGGTAGGCAGTCGGAGGCCAGAAGTCAGAAGGCCACCCCCCTCCGTCCCCACCTCAGGCCTCACAGCTGCCGTGAGTACAGCTCCTCATCCAGCCACTTGGTGGTCTCCAGGACATCCATTTTCAGGCCGGCGGCGGGATGGCAGGCTGCAGCGCTTACAGACAGGGTTGCTGCGGGGCGGGCTAGGCCAGCAGAGGCCAGTGCCCCACTGCAGCTAGCTCGAAGAGGCACCGGGTTTCCGGGAGTGAAGGACGCTACTGCTCACAGCCTTCTTCCTGGCTCCTCTTGTCATTTCAGGGGAAGTGAAAGTGAAAGTGAAACTAGTCGGAGCCAGCTCCTGGTCCTGCCTCCAGACAGCTCTGGCAGCTGTGGGGCACGGGCAAAGTGGGACAGAGCTCTTGGCTGTCTGGCCTCTGGGAGAGCAGGTATCCTTTTCTTTTTTTAAGATTTATGTAGTTGAGAGAGAGAGGAAGGGAGAGCAGGAGCGTGTGAGTGGGGAGAGGGGCAGAGGGAGAGAATCTTCAAGCAGACTCCCTGCTGAGCATGGAGCCCAAGGTCATAGGGCTCCCTCCCATGACCCATGAGATCACGACCTGAACTGAAACTGAGAGTCGGATGCTCAACCGACTAAGCCACCCAGGTGCCCCAGCAGGTATCTGTCTTGAGGAAGGGAGCCATGGGAGGGACCCATATGGGCTGGGGGCAATGGTCTCCTCTAGCTCCCTAGATGTCCCAAACCTCGGGCCCCATTCCCCTCAGTGACGCTGCTTGAATGGGCTTCCTGCCCGCAGAGTGATGGCAGGAACCCCCGTGTCCTGAGGACTCACCTGGTCCATAACACAGGGCAGAGCCAGTGGCATCCCAGAGGCTGTGGGAGCTTGTGAGGTTTGTCGTCCCAACCCCGGAGCCCAAAGCACAGATCCAGGTGAAGCCTGACATCTTTGGGAGTACCTACTTGGCCCTGGCCCACTCCTGAGGATAAGGATTCCCCCTTGCCCACAGCTGCCAGCTCAGGACCGATGGCAGTCCTAGCCGGCCAGTCAGGGAATGAGTCCTGAGACTCAAAAGAGAATGGTCATTCTCTGAGTGCCAGATCGGAGAGTGGCAGCCATGGGGCAGCCGTGATCGCATGTGCCTTACTTTTCATTTCAACTTTTATTTTGAAATAGAGACTCAAAGGTTGTTGCAAAAACAGTAGAGGTCCTGTGTTACCCATCCCCCACAGATGAGTCCTTTTGGCTTCTTAGGAACCTGGGACCCGTTCCCCGGAGGGTGGACCACAGCTCGCCACAAAACTCCACAGGAGCTAAACCAGATGTGGTCATAAACTCTTTTTTTTTAAATTGAGGTAAAATTCATATAACATTAAAAAAACCATTTTCAAGTGTACCATTCAGTGGCATTTAGTGTCCTCACAATGTTGTGCAGCCACTGCCTCTGTGTAGTTTCGAAACGTTTCCATAACCTACTGAAGAACACCCCCATCACGGTAAATAATCACTTCGTCCCCTACCCTGAACCCCTGGCAAATACTTAGATTCTTTCTGTCTCCAGGGTTTTACATAGTCTGGATATTTCTGTGAAAACAATCATACACATCGTGACCGTTGATATCTGCTCTCTTTCCCTCAGCATGTATTTGAGGTTCATCCAAATTATAGCAGGTACAGTCCTCACTCCTTTTTATGGCTGAAAAATACTCCATCGTACGGCTTATGACGCTTTGTTGATCCAGTCTCCTGTTGATGGACATTTGACTCATTTCCACCATTGGGTCATTATGAATAGTGTTGCCAAGATCATTCTGGAACATGTATTTGAGTATTTGCTTTCAATTCTTTGGGGTATATACCCAGGAGTCGAATTCCTGGGTTGTACGGTAATGTTTAATTTTTTTTTTAAGATTTTATTTTATTTATTTATTCGACAGAGATAGAGACAGCCAGTGAGAGAGGGAACACAAGCAGGGGGAGTGGGAGAGGAAGAAGCAGGCTCACAGCGGAGGAGCCGCTGGGATCACGCCCTGAGCCGAAGGCAGATGCTTAACGACTGCGCCACTCAGGCGCCCCATGTTCTTCTGTTTCTTAAATTCCATGTATGAGTGAAATCATATGGCATTTGTCTCTGATTTTGCTTAGCATAATACACTGTAGATCCTTCCATGTCCTAGCAAATGGCAAGTTTTCATTCTTTTTGATGGCTCAGTAATATTCCATTGTATGTATATACTACATCTTTATCCATTCATCAGTCGATGGACATTGGTTCTTTCCATAATCTGGCTATTGTTGATAATGCTGCTATGAACATAGGGTGCATGTTCCCTTTCAAATCTGTAGTTTTGTATCCTTTGGGTAAATACCTAGTAGTGCACTTGCTGGGTCATAGGGTAGTTCTATTTTCAACTTTTTAAAGACCCTCCATTCTGTTTTCCAGAGTGGCTGCTCCAGTTGGCATTCCCACCTTCAGTGCAAGAGGGTTCCCCTTTCTCTGTATCCTCACCAACATGTTTCCTGTGTTGTTAATTTCAGCCATTCTGACAGGTGTGAGGTGGTATCTCATCATCTTTTGCCCGTTATTGAATTGGGTTTTTGTTGTTGAGTTTTATAAGTTCTTTACATATTCTGGATATTAGCCCTTATCAGATATATGACTTGAAAATACTTTCTCCTGTCTTTGGGTTCCCTTTTTACTATGTGGATAGTGTCTTTTTGGTGTTAATCCTTTTAAAAAATGTTGGATAGAATCACCAGTGAAGATATCTGGTCCTGGGCTTTTCTTTCTTGTTTTTGTTTTGTTTTTTAAAGATTTATTTATTGGAAGAAAGAGTGTGTGCGTGCGAATTGGGGGAGGGGCAGAGGGAGAGAATCTTCAAGCAGACTCCCTGCTGAGTGAGGAGCCGGGCGTAGGGCTCCATCCCATGACCCATGAGATCATGACCTGAGCTAAAACCAAGGGTTGGACACTTAACCAACTGAGCCAGCCAGGTGCCCCATCTTGGGAGTTTTATGAACACCAATTCAATCCCCTTACTAGTTGCAGATCTATTCAAATTTTTTCTCTCTTCTTGAGGCAGTTTTGCTAGTTTCTGTATTTTTACAAATTTGTCCATTTCAATTAGGCTATCCAGTTTGTTGGTGTACAGTTGTTCACTATATTCTCTTATAATCCTTTCTGTTTCTGTAAAAATTGGTTACAGCATCCCCATTTTCATTTCCAATTTTGATAATGTCTTTTTTCTCTTAGTCAATGTATTTAAAAGTTTGCCAATTTTGTTGACCTTTCAGAAAAGCAGCTCTTGATTTTGTTGATTTTCTCTATTGTTTTTTTTTTTTTTTTTTTTTTTTTTTTTTTTTTTTTTTTTTTTTAGGATTCTCTCACTAATTCCTATGTGTGTATTTTATTCCTACCACCAAGCAATTCTCCAATGCCACCTGGGCGTCCTGCAATTCCACTCAATTGTGAGACCACCTACCTGGAGACCACCTCAGACCCCGTGCCTGCTCTGGCACCAGTCAGCTGCTTTTGCAATTGGAGCTGCTACCCCACAACCAAGAGGAATGGGGGATGGTGGCTGGTTAAAGCCTGGGTCTTCCTTCATCGAGTACTTTCCTAGTTGTCTGATCAGGTACCAGAGTTCTGAAATAGTTGATTACAATTGCTCTTTCCACTTCTTTGGAGTTAGGGCTGGCATAGTTGTTTTGTTACTATTTTGTAACCGTCACCACCATCTATTTTAAAACTTTAAAATCACCCCAGGGGACGCCTGGGTGGCTCAGTTGGTTAAGCCTCTGCCTTCAGCTCAGGGCATGATCCCAGGGTCCTGGGATGGAGTCTCGTGTCGGGCTCCTTACTCAGTGGGGAGCCTGCTTACCCCTGTGCCTGCTGCTCCCTCTGCTTGTGCTTTCTCTCTCTGACAAATAAATGAATAAATAATCTTAAAAAATTTTAAAAAAAATAAATGAAATCACCCCAGGCAGAGGGGAGGTGGGTGAAATAGGTGAAGGGAATCAAGAGTACCCTTATTGTGACGAGTCCTGAGTAATGTATGAAAGTGCCGAATTGCTATATTGTACACCTGAAACTAATATAACACTGTATGTTAACCATCCTGGGTTTTTTGTTTTGTTTTTTTTTAATTTTTTAAGTTGGCTCCTTGCCTAGCATAGAGCCCAAAGTGGGGCCTGAACTCATGGCCCTGAGATCAAGACTTGAGTTGAGATCAATAGTTGGATGCTTAACCAACTGAGCCACCCAGGCGCCCCAACTATACCGGAATTCTTTAAAAAGGGGGGAGGAGAGTTTATGTAGCAAGAAAACAAATCACCCCAGACAGAAACTCTCTAACCATGAAGTAACAACTCCTCACTCTAGCCCCTAGTAACCTCTATTCTACTCCAGTCTCTATGAATTTACCCATTCTAGACACTTCATTTAAGGGAAATCATACAAGATTTGTCTTTTGAGTCTGCCCTATTTCCTTAGGGGTCATCAGTTCTTAACCTGCAATGCTGACTCATCGGGTTCCTACAATTGGAAGGTTAGTGCTATTGTCCCCACTTTAAAGAAGCTGAGACACAGAGAGGCGAGGTAGTTTGCCCAAGATCACTCGGCTGCCAAGGAAGGCTACTAGGCAACCACTGACTGCACCCTTAACCCAATGCTGCACTTCCCCTCACCAACCCTCCTTGGTTCGAGGAGGCAACAGAGGGACCCAGCTCCCATAACCAGCAGCATTACTTTCTCGCCGTGACGCTCCCCCAGGTGTGCTGGAGGCAGCTGGGCATGCTCAGTCTGAAGCATGAGGGCACTCACCTTCATCCCCTGCGCCAGGCCCATGCTGGGCCCCACAGAGACAGAGGAACCCCGGTGCAGTAGTGAGAAAGGGAAGTGTAGGAGACCTCAGCCAAGCTAGAGGTCACAAAGGGAAGTCTAGGAGAAAGTGCTCTTGAAGTTAAGACCCAAAGGTCACTGATTATTTCTTTTGCTTGCTGGGAGTTCCCTGTATGGCTATATCTGTTTACCCAATTGCTTTCCAGCCTATGGCATTTGGGCTGTTCTGAGGTTAGAGACTGTGGAGTGAACTGCAGTGATCTCTTTCCTGCTGGACTCTCCTTGTGCCCTATGAGGAGGCACATGCCTAAGGAAGGGTAGGACTACTGAGTCTGAGTCTAGGTGAAGGTCCCACTTTAGAAAATTATGCCAAATGGTCTGCCAAATTGTTGATGCAAATTTGTACTCCCAGAGCCATGAAGAAAAGAGTTTATCTTTTTTATTTTACATAGAAATCTTCCCCCCCACCCATCCTCTCCCCACCACCATCCTCTCATTCCCCAAGCTCGGCTCTGGCCATGCCCAGCTCTGGCCTGCCCAGCTCAGCTCTGGCCGTGCCCAGTGGCAAGTCAGAAGCAGGCAGAAGCTTGGGCAGGCTGAAACTGCCCGAGAAGCTCCAGGCACTTTGGTCCACACAGTCAACAAAAGACCTTAGTCTGGAGAACCAGAAGCAGCCCAGCGACATCTGGCTCTAAACAGGAGCCTCTGACAAGGAGGAAGTCCTGCTGGTCTCACTTAAACAGCCACACGTAGGCCCACTACGGTAGACCCAGTGTGGGTGTGGGTGGGCATGGTAAGTGCAGGAAAAGCATAGTTTCTGGGCCTCACCCTCACCCCCTTGCCCTTTTGGCTGCTCCTGGAAGAGGGGCCATGCCCCCCCGCCGCCCCCTGCGGAGCCAGTCCTGGCCTCTAAGTTGGAGGCATATATCTGGCCATTGATCCGGCTCACTGTGCTCACTACCACAGGAAGGTGTCCAGCTTGGCCTGGGAGGCAGGGAGCGCTCTCCTCATCCCCGCTCTCTGCTTAGTCTTGGGCTTGGGTTTCACAGGCAGTGGGCGGATCATAGTCGTGTCAGTCTGAAGAAGATGTCAAGGAAGAGGCCTAAAGAGGAGACTGGGCAGCCCAAAGGCCTAGGCTTGGGGTGGACAGCTCTGCTATACTGAGTGAGGTCCAGTTCTGCACACCTGAGGCTGTAACCACTGCCAGGCTGGGGGCTGGGGGTACAGGTGAGGGACCGTGTGGCTAGCTCAGCTCAGCCCAATGTCACGGAACAAGGATACAGGTTGGATGAATTTTGTCCGACCTCCAAGTCCATCGAAGCCTGTCCTTACCTAAAGCAGAAGGAAGAAGTGAGCGGGCCAGGCTAATAGGCCAGGGGGCTGGCTTCCCCTGCACCTCCCCTCCCCCTGAGAGGGCTGGCACTTGCCACTTGTGGGAAGCCATACTTACTGCATCTGTGCTGCGACAGGGTTCTGCCTTGGCCCTCTTGGGCTGTTTCTGGCCTAGGACAGCATTCCGGATGAAGACAGGAAAGGCACTAGCCAGCTCCTCATCTGGCTCTCCTACACAGCGCTGGCCGCCCAGTGAGAGCTGGGACTCCTGGAGGGGAGACCCCAAAGCCAGGCTCGATGAGCCTGATGGCAGCAAAGGAGGGGGCGAGTCGTGGTGGTGGAACAGGACCAGGATCTCTGACGCCTCACCCGGGGCAGGAAGGATAATGAGTAGAGTTCCCAGGTAGCTCCGAAGTGTTGCAGTCCTGGGCCAGGAGTGAGAGGGCTCTGGCAAGACCCTGCCCTCTCAGAAGCCCAGCTTCACACTTGGTCCTGGCAAGGGATGGATGGTGACTGCCTGACTACTTCTGGGAAGCCTTACCTGCTTGGGGCCTTTGGGCATCTTCTTGGGGATGTCCTGAACGGGAGAGCTGTGAGAGTGAGACATGAAGGCAAGAGGCAGGTGAGCAAGACACAGGGCCGGGCAAGCCAGGCTTAGCACGTGGCCCTCTGGGGGGGCCACCATGGGGCAAGGCTGCTGTAACAGCTGTGTGCTGGGCAAGGCCCCTCGGTCAACCCACCCCAGTGCGGGTCTGTGAACAGCTGGACAGTCACAGCTGCCACAGTGGGGAGGGGAAAGTTGGACCACTCTCCAATCTTGTGGCTTCCACTCAGAGCCAAGCCAATTCCGACGCTCCTCAAGGCCTCAGGCACCTCACCATGTCCTGGGCTCTATGTGGGGCTGGAGGCCCGGCTGATTCACCACCCACAGGAGGAAAGCCAGTCGTGTCCTGATACGGGCAGAAGGCACCTCGTGAGCTCACACTTAGTTGCAACTGCCCAGAGAGGGGCCACTACCTCCATAAGACCCTCGGGAGACAGCTCATAAAGTGCTCTCATCACCCAGGGCTAGGCCATCTTCCTCGATAATCTGTGCAGGCAGGGTCTGGAGGCAGAACTGATCATGGCCCCAAGCCCTGGTCGTTCACTCCCAGCTCCAGAACTAGCCACAGTGTTCTCATCGAATTTCTGGGGACACGAGAAGCTGAATACCTTCTCCTGGCATTTTCCTGGGTGGGTAGAAGGATGGTAACCTAAGGCTGACCCTGTGGCAAGATTGGGCCTGTCAGCTCTGGACCCCTCCACTCCTGCCCTCATAGCCTGTGGTAAGGCTACATGACGACCATGGGAAGATTCTCCACTTGTTGCAAGTTTGGCCCTGGAGAGGCTGATCCAAGGTGGAAGCATCCTGGGTTCCCTCAGCCTCCCCGCAGGCCCTAAAGATGGTAAAAATGTCTCACCCTTTACAGCTAAACAGACAACATGAAGAAGCCAGGGCGTGCAGCAGGCACTCGTAGGTCCCCTGATGGCAGCCCGCATGGCCAAGGATTGCTTTCCACTGCTCCCAGGCCCGGCCCTGTATGGCACATGTGCCTCCAGCCCCGAGGGCGGTGAGAGGTGGAGAGCCCAGCTGGCTCTCCCTTTTGCCCTCTCCCCAGGCCTCTTCCACCTTCATTGCCTTACACTTCGATTTCTTTCTCTCATGTCCAAAGTCTCTGATTAGGAGGAAACCCGCTCAACCCTTGACCCCCATACCTGAGCAGTGTATACCTACATGTACCTACGGGAGTAGTCCTCGTCTCCCTGATGAACCATACTTGGCCTGCCTGGCCAAGCAGATGACTTCCCCATTCCCAGTCCACTGTGCCCTAATGCACGTCCCACCCATCCCACTGCAGGTCCCCACAGCTTCTTATGCCCGCCCCTGTGGGATACCCCCTTAGGTGGTGGGGCCCTGGGCTCCATGATTTGAGATGGTCCAAAGCATGAGCCCAAGAGGCACACAATGGAAGAGGAAGTTCAGAGTCCCTGGCTCAGGACTCCGGTGGGCAGCCATTCAAGGTATGGGAAGCACCCCCCCCCCCATCATCAACCCAGACCTGCCCCTACCGAGACCCCTGTGTTCTCTCCAACTCACATCACAACACCTTTGCTTGAAGGCTGATAGTAATGACTAAAGCAAGAGAAGAGCTTTGCACAGAGTACTCAGAAGAGGGAAGAAGAAGTGGTCAGAACCAGTCATGGCCAACACCAGGTGACCCTCAGTGCCCTGTCAGCCACTCGGAGTGACGAGGGTAGGGCCTGCAGAGACCGCTTGGTCATCCTTCCTCGAGGCTGTGGACAGGGCCAGGGACTACCACTTACTGTGCTATCTCTTGGGAGAACTTCTTGGCACGGCTGTGATGGATGCTGGAGGGCTGGGACGGAGGGGTGTCGACATCAAAGGTGGCATTGAGGTCAATGTCCTCACCGAAGGCTGGTCGGCGAAGCTTCAGGCTCAGCATCTCCACGGGGGCTGGGCTATAGGCAGAGTTGGCCTGGTTACTCTGGACTACTGTGGCAGTCCAGAAGGACAACAGTCCCTGAAGCATCAGAGATGGCTTGGTTCCAGGGGTCTGGAGCCCACACCTGGCTTAGGGCCACCCTGCAAGGAAGCCTGACTCTCTATGGAAAAAAACGCTTGGCTTAGTGCTTCCATCATGGGACCAGTGAAAGTCTTCAAGACATGGAAGGAAGCAAGCAAAACACACACAAAAGCCAAGTGTCCAAACAAAAGTCTGCCTCTTGACCAAACAGCTGCATTTCTCAGAATGCAGTGCAAGGGGCCAGAGATGTGACCACAGATTGATGTAGATGACAAATGGCACAATATTGGAAATGGTCAAATGACTCCCCAGGGGCTGGCACTTTCACAGCCTGAATATGATGCAGACATTAAAGTAGTGTTTCTGGAGAGTAAACTTAATAACATGGGGAAATGCTCATACATTACATTCAAAAAGTAATACAAAACTCTGTGATAAAAGAAAAAACAGACAAGTTGGACTTCAAAGAAATTTAAAATTGTGTACATCGAAAGAAACCATCGGGACACCCAGGTGGCTCAGTCAGTTGTCTGACTCTTGGTTTTGTCTCGGGTTGTGATCTTGGGGTCATGGGACTGAGCCCTCCATTGGGCTCTGGGCTCAGTGCAGAGTATGCTTGTCCCTCTCTCCCCTACCTTCATGCTCTCTCTCTCACACAAATAAATAAATAAAATCTTTAAAAAAAAAAAAAAGACACTGTCAACAGAGTAAAAAGGCAACCCACAGGATGGAAGAAACTATTTGCAAATCATCTCTCTCATAAAGGACTAAAATCTAGAATATAGATAGAACTGAAGCTCCATACAGAAAACAAACAACCCAGTTCAAAACTGGGCACAGAGCTTGAGCAGACTTTTCTCCAGAAAAGATCTACAGAGGGCCAGTAAGCCCAGGAAAAGATGCTCAACGTCACTGGTCATTAGGGTGTTGCAAATCAAGCCTACCATGCGATCCTGCTTCATAGCCATGAGGACCACTGCTAGGAACAACAGCAACACCCAAACAAACAGAAAACGACAAGTGTTGGTGAGGATGTGGTAAAATTGGGACCCTGGGGTGCCCGGCTGGCCCAATGGGTGGAGCAGGTGACTCTCGATCTCAGGGTCATGAGTTCGAGCTCCACGTTGGGTATAGAGATTCCTTAAAAATAAAATCTTGAAAAAAAATTTGGAATCCTTGTGTACCGTTGATGGGAATGTAAAATGGTACATGTGCAAAATAGTACAGCGGTTCCTCAAAAAATTAAAAATAGAATTACCATATGATCCAGCCGTTCCACTTCTGGGTAGACATCCAGAGCTAAAAGAAGGATCTCAAAGAGATATTTGCACAGCCATATTCATAGCCGCATACTTACAACAGTTAAAAGGTGGAAGCAAATGTCCATCCACCAGCGAATGTATAAGCAAAATGTGGTACGTACATACAATGGAATGTAATTCAGCTTTAGAAAGGAAGGACATACTGACACCTGCTACAACATGCATGAACCCTGAGGACATTATATTGAGGGAAGAAAGCCGGTCACAAAAAGACAAATACCAAATGATTCCACTTATATGAGGTATTTAGCGTAGTCAAAATCATAGAGACAGAAAAGGAGAATGGTGGGTGCTGGGGGTTGGAAGATGGGTTATTGTGTAATGAGTACAGAGTTTCAGTTTCTCAAGATGAAAGGGTTCTGGAGGTGGCTGGTGGAGACGATACCACAACATTATGTATGTAATGCCCCTGAACTATGCACTTGAAAATGTTGCTGAATTTTGTCATGTGTAGTTTACCACTGTAATTTGGGAAAACAACTCTATGGAAAGGACAACTTTGTTGTGCACACATCCCTTCCCCCCTTTCCCCACATATAGAGAAATGACTAGAAGAAAATATACCACACGTCAACAGTGACCTCTGTGCTAAGTCCGTATTTTCCAAATTGTCAACAATGAATGTGTTGTTACTTTTATAATGCGGGGTGGTGGTATTCTGTTAGAAAATTGCAGCCACTAGGATTTTTCTAGCCCACCCAGGCCTGATGGGGCTCCCTAGCTCCTGTGGTCAGAGAACTCTGGGCAGTGGCAGGGCAGCCCCCAAACATCCTCTATTTCCTTCCCTTAGGGACCTTGTCATCGGGGCCACCCAAAGCCCTATCCCACTGCTCAAGGACAGAGGGATGCACAGTGAGGGGATGAGTCTCTGGCCGGGAGCCCACTGGGGCATGCAGATCGGAGGGAAGGGAGCCACCCGCACTGATTTGGGTGGGTAGGCAATGTGGGAGGCTTGGACTACCTCTTCCTTTCCCTGGCCAGGTCCTTGGAAGCACTACCCCTTCTCGCCTGCAAGTGAAAACAAAGGTTGCACAAACCCACCTCAAACCAGGGCCATGCTGGGTGCTTCGCCTCCCTTGGGGAGCCACAGCATAAAGCAGCAGCCAGGAGCGCTCGTGGCAACATGTCTGTAGTATCTGTTCATCCGGCCACTATCTACCAGCCCCAGCAAGCCGTCTGCCACTATCTCCCACCCCAGAGGGTCAACACACCTCACCACAGCCCGCTGGCCGCAGCCACGCCACACGCCCCCGCCGGCCCGAGCTGCACGCTCTAACGGCTCCCACGTGCCCCAGCCCCGAGAGCCAGGTTCCCCCCCTCACTAAAGCCTCTAAATGCAAATGGCACAAGAGCCACTTTTCTTGTCATGGGATTTGGCCTGTCGTGGTGTGTGGTGGGGGGCGTTTGGGGGCTTCGCCATCTAACCCCCCAGTTTGTCTACCCCACTGGAACACAAGCTCCGAGAGGACTGAGAGGGCCTGACATGCAGCACGCCCTCAGTAAGAACCTGTTAGAGAAGTCTCGGCCTCGCTCCAGCGCGGGATGGTAACGAAAGTAAGCAAAGGCAGGTATGCAAAGTCCCTGGGAGCCTAGAGGCATCCCTCACTGGGGATGTCAGGCACAGAGCACATGCGTGTGGAAATACCCTGAGGCCCACGGCGTGGGCAGTGTAGGGAACACCGTGGAGCTTGTAGATAGCAGTCTTGACTGGTATCCTGGGAAAAGGATTTTTACTTCCTGCCTCGAGGCAGTCTGAGTTCTAAATGTTTGACCACGGGAGATGGTCTTTGAGACTATCAGCTCCCTCTGAGCCAAGCTCCTGACAGGGCCCTTGCGCTACCTGGGGCTTTCAGGCCAGCGTGGCCAGTGGGCTCTGAGGGCGGAGTGGGGAGGAAGGACTAGATGCAGAGTCTAGTTTGTCCAAATCAGCAACACGCTGGACCTCACGGAGAGTCATATGCCCCTCACACTCCCCCAGCTGTCTCTCAGTCCAGCCCAAACCAGGGTGGGCAGGTAGCTCGAGCTCCGTGAAGAGACCCTGGGGGGTCTGAGGTAAAAGGACAAAGTACAGTTGAGGAACTAAAGCTACAATGAGGACGCTGGCTTGTCGGCACTCACTCCCCGGTGCAGAAGCTGGCCAGGTACTGTGGCGGGGGGGAAAGAATGTACATGTAAGGAAGCTGACGCTGAGGAACACAGGTCAAGATGCGGCTCCCCTCTCCTCAGAGCCGGGTGTGTACGTGTGGGGTGGCTCAGGCTCCTGGAAGAACCGAGAGCACTTCTGTGGCCTGTGGCACCTGACACAGCATCTAAGTAAATACTCCCTGCACAGAGGAAGGGGAGCGTACTCCTGCCGAGGCTAGGGAAGGCTCTGCAGGGCAACTGACCCTTCGGGGTGCACGGAAGCTGACAAACAGAAAGGCACAGAGGCGGGAAGGCCAGATACACCCTGCTGTGTTGAACAGTGTGATGTGGCCGAGCACTAAAGGTCCACGGAAGCCCACGGGCTGGCTCCGCCAGTGCTTGAGGCACAGTGCCGAGAGGCCCGGGAAGGTTTGGCGGGGAAGAATGCCGTGAAGCCCAGGAGCTGATAAGCTGGGCAGACAGGAGGAGCCGGAGGCTGGGTCACCAGCCTCAGCTGAAGGTGGTGGCCCCGGGGACAGGATCAGGAGACCCCAGAGGGGTTAGTTAGACGGGCAGACTCCAGCAACTGAGCAGATATGGGGAAGAAGGAGCGTAATGATTTTCCAAAGGACATTGAAAAGTGGCTCAAATTAAAGGCTGGGCCACTGAGTTATGTGCTTTCTGTCTAGGCCATCCACTGGGCAGCCAGGCAGGACAGTCCTGAGATGCTCTTAGCCAGTTGGCTTCTGGGAAACACTCGGAAGGAATGGGCAGCCAGTCGGGGCAGGAGCACCCATCCCTCTGCCTCTTGGCTCCCTCTGCCGGCAGCTTGAATGCACACATTCCTGAGACCAGCAGGGAATAATTTTGGTGACTGGTTTCGTGTTTGTTTCAGAATCTGGGGCAGACAGATGCATTTGGTAAGCATTCCATACACAGGATGCATGCGGACAGTCAACGCTCCTGCCCCTTCCCTGCCCATCTCTAGGTCCTCTCTGGCCTACCTTGGCCTTTTCTTGTCAGAGCCCAGAGCCTACTTCAAAGCTGTTTTCCAACTAAATCTTGGCTGTGTCCCAGGGCAGGAGGCCCACAGCCTTCAGGCCCACATGGACCACCCACCCGACCAAAGCCAGAAGTAGTGAAGACCCTTACCAGGGAGTTCTTCCACCACCCCAGAAAGTCAACAAACCTCTCTAAAACCAGGCGGTTGACCGTCTCACTGTCCACTGGTGGCAGGTTCAGGGTTTCCTGCAGCATCGTTAGCTTTTTTTTCAGGCTCTTGAGGAAGGAAAGAGAAGACTGTGAAAGGAAGGCTGAGGCAGCAAGTCTGGAGAGACTGTCAAGGATGTGAACAACATGCACGACAGGCAAGCCCCTTGGGAACAGAGCAAGGCCTGAACCCCCAACATTCTGAACGCCCGGGATCAGCCGGCCTCAGAACCCCTCTCTGGTGAAGCCTCTGCTCTGGTGAGGCTATATCCCCAGGGATATAGGTACAGGACAGACTGTAGGGGAAGACCCATGGTGCTGTCTGTCCTCTACTAAGGAGGCCCAGGCTCCATATCAGGGCCAAGGTACACATCCCGACCCACTCTGTCCCAGGAGGATACAGGGAACCCAGAACCACTGCCACAGAACGGGCACAGGTTCCTAGGCTCTTGGAGGACACACAAACGACCACTCGTTCCCATCTGGCCAGGGATGTCCCTTACCACGATTTCCTTGTCAGCACTCTGTAAATCCTTCTGAGCCGACTTCAGCTCCAACTTGGTCTGGTCTAGTTCAGTGTAGACTGTCTGCAACTACAAGAAAGTATAGGGAGGAAAGGACAGGCCAGCAGGCAGCCGTGTGCTCTGCCCCCACCTGCTGCTACCCAGCGCGTGCTCACGGGAGCCCAGGGTCCAGAGGAATCCGAGGACACATGGGGAGACCCTGGCTTTGTGGGGCCTGTCCACACCCATCCGGAGCTGCCCAGGAACTAGGGTTGCACTCTACACCTGACAGCCCACGGGTGCATGGGCAGAGATAAAGCAGCTATGCTGACTGAACGGGGTTCCGAGGACATTCCTCCTGCTCTGGGCCTGGGACTAAAGCAGACCCCTGACACAGTCACACTTGGGCTCTGTGCTATCCAGCCCACTGAGAGGTGCCCAGGAGCCAGGGAGAATAGAAGTTGTAAGTATGCACGTATTGGCGGGGATAGCCGCGTGACCTGCCACCCTAAGTGGACAAGCCACAGAGCCAGAGCCAAGGCCCTGGAACCAGTCTCTGTGAATCACC
This sequence comes from Ailuropoda melanoleuca, assembly GCF_002007445.2. Classification (NCBI taxonomy): domain Eukaryota; kingdom Metazoa; phylum Chordata; class Mammalia; order Carnivora; family Ursidae; genus Ailuropoda; species Ailuropoda melanoleuca. Next base: position 18,367,549 of record NC_048221.1, read on the forward strand.
CACGGCCCCGTGGAGTCTGTCGCACCATGAGGCCCCATGGCTTTGCTCAGGAGACAGCAATGAGCATGACAAAAGGATAGCCACCTCTCCCCTCACCTTTTGCTCCCGTTACCTTGCTTTTGGAAGAAAACAAGTCCTTCTTCAGTCTGTCCGCCAGCTCCCCTGAGGCCTTCCGTGCCTCTTTTAGATTCTCATACTCTCTATGAGGGGGGCCAGGAAAAGAGACGTCAGAATGGGGCACCCTGCTGGTCAGACTGCACCACAGCACCACAGCACCACACAAACGCAGAGCCCAGGCTGTCCCTTCAGCCAGTTCTCAGGCCTCCTCTGACACCTGAGCCCAATGGGGTGGTGCTGTGGAGGGTCGCGCAAGGAGAGCGGGGGAGTCTCTATTCCCCGCCTGTCCTGCAGGCACCGGTGATTAGAGAGGGTGTGCGGGAAGGCCTGCCCTCCCTAAGGCCTCACGAAGAGGCCCCCTATACCACCTGGCCCTCATAGGAGATAGCTGGGATCCTCCATGCCTGTCAGCCAAGTGCCCCTTCCCTCAGCCTCACACCCACAGTAGTGGAGAATCTGAGCAAAGTTTCAGACGCAAGTCAGGCGGAGTCGGGAAGTGCTGATGGGAAACAGGCTCCATTCATCATGATGGGGCTTACAGCTCAGAGAGTGGTGCCAACCTTCTTAGAAATTACATTTATATTCACAGTCATTCTCTCAATAACCCAATGAGGCAAGTTTTCACTATCTCCATTCAGGAAGCTGTGGGTCCGAGGCTAAGAAACTGGCTCCTAGCCACATGGAAAGAGGTGGGGTCAGGGTTCAAACTGAGGCAGCAAGTTCCCTTAACTGCCTGATCTGCTTTAGAAGAGATGGGCAGCAGAGAGGGTGCTGTGGCTTAGCTCCTGGACAGGGCCAGAGGGGCCAGAGTACACACTTCTTGAGGGACACGCAGTACACAGCCAGCTGCTCCACCGCTGACTGTCCCACACCCATGTCTCGGATCATCTCCTCCACCTCGGGCCGCTGGCTCTGGAGTAGGAGCTCAATCCTGAAAAACACCCAGCCCACGGCATTTAAAATCTGGAGGCTGATGGGTAGGTACCCAGTGCAGCTCTGCCTTCCTTTGCTGCTGTTGCTATGGTGACAGCCTGGCCTGCCAGGATGCTTTAGCAGGCGGGTCTACCCAAAGAAAGGCCCCACAGCAGAGCTGAACACAGCTGCAGGGACGCTGCTGGGGAAGAACAGGTGCTGACAGGTCCTCAGGGTTAGGGATCCTTGGAGAAAGGTCTCTGGAGCAAGAGACCTGCCAGGTCACTGGGCCACGGGCAACAGGAAGAGGGAGGACTGAGGCGAGGGGCCCCACGGAAAGTGGAGGGGCCCACCAAGGCCGAGCGAGGACATGAGGGCCCACACCCAGCTGGCCTGAGCCCCACATGGCCTACGGAGATTTGAGCCACAGAGAGAATCCAATCCCTACTGCAGTCCTGAGAGCTGGGCCCGCTGGGGGGGCCGTAGGAGCCAGGGCGGAGGGCCGTCCCCAGCTCCGGGCTCACCGTTCCATGGTTTTCATCTTGCTCCTGAGTCGGCGCGCCTCCTCCTGGGCTTGTTTGCTCTCGTCCTGCTGCTGCTCCAAGTACTTCATCTGCTTCTGAAGAGCAAACACACCAATGCCTACCTGTCGTTTGGATGATCCCAGGGACCATGGCTAAAGTCATCCTGAGAACTCTACTCTAGAACTGTCTGCTTTTCCAAATGCTGATAACCATGTGTCCCCAGTCCCCAGGGAGGAAGGCTCCTGGGCCCCACTTTGGCCTGTGCTTTTTCTGCTATTAGGCCCTACGCCAACTGCTTCCTCACCTCCCTGCTTGCTTCCTCCTAAGATATGTCTTACCCCAGGCATGTCCCACTGCCACTATCTAGACGCCCACTGTGGGCTGCCAAGGTCCTGTGGTTTAAGGGCCCCTGGTGCATGTCGTGCAGATAGCTGAAGAAACACAAATCCAGGTCTCATTATCCACCATCTAGACCCAAGGACAGTTATCAATCAGGACAGGAGAGCTGAACCAGAGGCAGCTGGCCAGGCTGCCCTCAGCACAAAGGCACTCCATCTCTGACCTGGGAATGCCATCAAAGACGCCTGCTCTGCAGCCAGCTACTGATTCACTCCTTCCCTCCCACCGGCCAGGCCACGTGATCCAGCCCAGCCACCAAGCAGGAACAGAGACAACGAACACCCTGGGGCTCTGTCTGTTCACAAAGATGGCTCCCTTCCCTTTCAAATGGCATCCAGCAAGGACTGCTCCTTCTTACGAGGCCAGAATATCAATTGTGGGTTCAGATCAATCGCCTCATGCCCCTTAGAGAGCAAGAGGCTCACCAACCCAGGCTGATACAAAATTCATCTGGGTCTAGAGCAGCTTGCTCTGCAGGCTTTGATCTGCCCGGTCAGCTCAGCACAGCTGACTTCAAAGGCCCCCTGCTCCTCCCTGGGATGCTGTTTGATCTGGCTCCAGAGAGCAGCCCAGCCAAGGACTAGAGTGCTCATGGAAGGTTCTTCAGTCTGATTTCATCAGTGGAGTACAAACCACTTTGGAAACAAGGTCCAGCCTCACTGAGATCTTGGCTGAGCTGCCCCTCTGAGAAGCGCTGGGAAGGCCTCACCTCTTCAGACTACCTAGTACAAAATCCATCTCTACAGCTAATATCACCCTTGGCTGACGGGCAGGATGGGTACGATACGGGAGGCCTGGGCAAGAAGGGATTTGCCTCCATTTTATAACCGCACAAACGAAGGTAAGGACCAAGGCAGAACCAGAAGATAAGCCCAACCGACTCGTGCCCACAGGACCCGGGGACCCACCTTGAGCGTGGAGCATAGCATTTCGGCATTGTCTAAGGCCTTCTGCAGAGATTCCACGGTGGCGTTGCGCTCTTCCAGTGTGTCCCGCAGGGTGTCAATGATGGCCTGGCTGTCCCTTTTCTCCTTCTCTGCAGCAGGGGTGGGAAGGGGAAAGGCCCGTTCACCCACCAACATAAGAACCTGAGCCCTTGGGCTCCAGCACCACACCCCGGAGCCAAGTAAGGAACAAGTCTGGTCAGCAAGCTGGGCAGCCCGCTTCTCTCTCTGGCACGCACCAAACCGGGAAAGCTAAGCCAGAGTCTCTTCATTCAGGGCATGAGACCCTCCTTCTACTGCTTAGAACTCCTTGCGTAAAGATTTCCCTGCTCCCCCCTCCCATGGATCTAGTTAATTCATCATCTTAGAACTCAAGCAGATTTCCTGCCAAACTCAGCAGCCAAAGCCTCTCCTAGAAATACTCTGTCCAATTTGGTAGCCCCCTCCCAGCCACGGTCCTGGGCAAGAAGCTCAGACAAAGAGAAGCTGCTCATCTGGCCTAGGCGGACAGCTTGAGGCACCTCCCTTTCCTCTCCTTTCCTGCCAATCACAAGAGCTGGCAAAACTCTTGGATATACAAAGCAGGGAGAGTCCCAGGCTTCACCAGAAGGCTGGAGGCATTCCTCCCAGGGCCTCTCCCCCAAGCACCTAGGTCAGGGGCTTCCCAGAGCCCCTTATCTCTTACTAACTCACCTTTCTGGGAAAGCTGGGCTCTGGTATTATCCAGTTCATTCTACAAGGCAATATCCACAATAAGCAGAAAGGCATCATATCTGGCTTCCACACAGCATCCCAAAAGGCTTGCAGGGAGATCCAGGAGGGGGCAATGAGGCCTGTAGGTCCAGGGAGGCACAGACCCTGCTATATGTCGCGGTTGAGCCAAGCCAACAGTGGAGCGATACGTTTTGCTTTATCTCTATGTTTTTTTTTTTTGTTTGTTTGTTTTTTGTTTTTTTTTTAAGATTTTATTTATTTATTTGACAGAGATAGAGACAGCCAGTGAGAGAGGGAACACAAGCAGGGGCAGTGGGAGAGGAAGAAGCAGGCTCACAGCAGAGGAGCCTGATGTGGGGCTCGATCCCATAACGCCGGGATCACGCCCTGAGCTGAAGGCAGATGCTTAACCGCTGTGCCACCCAGGCGCCCCTATCTCTATGTTTTTTTTAAAAGTAGGTAATATCAAGTACAAGACCCTGGGACAGGGAAGGAGGCAGAACAGGGTCAAGAGAAGTGAAGTTGGACCTGTGTGATCAGTCTCACAGCAGACCCTTCCATCACTTCCTTGGCCCTGTGGTGGCCCTCGCACTCTCTGGGCTTCAGCCGCACTCACTGAGGACACAGAGTTGGGATGGCCACGGGGAGTCACCACTCCTTCCCTTGGGTCACCACTCCTTCCCTCCACCCCAGGTCCTGCTTGCTTCACAGTCTACTTCTCTCCAAGCTCTGAGCTCGCTCTGTGTGCCACAAACCTTCCAACCCTAATAAGGTAGGTAAGCTGGGACAAAGTTGTGTCTCTGGATGAAACCTCACACGTGCTAGGCTCTAACCAGACTATTGTGAGGGTCAAATGAACCTCTCAAAGCCCGTGCGTAAGTTACAGAGCCACTGCCACAGAACCACTGAGAGGCCGGGACAGAAATGAGCCCATCTCCCATTCATGAGTCCAGAGCACTCAACATCCCTGTGGGCAAGAGAAGTTCCCCATAAGCAGGAAAACCAGGAACTGCAGGACTGAAAGGCTTGGCCAAGGGTTCGTGGTGGCAGCTGGATGGGATCCAGGCCTATCTTCCCCCAGATCACCCTTTCCAGGTCAATACAAGACTCAGAATTTCACATGTGACCGATACTAAAGCCCAGCCCCGGTAGATGGATAAGCTCCCTGCTGTCAAAATCCCAACCCAGGACTCTAGGGCAACAGCTTTTGGTGGCTGGGTGGCTCAGTGTAGACAGAACATCTTGGAGTGCAAGTGGTGGGTGGAGAAGGGCAGGCACGAGCTGCCAGGGAACGGACACCAATCTAAAGCTCCCCCAAGTCGCCTGGCTCCCACCCCTAAACAACGTGCCTACAAGCCCTTGCTCCAAACTACTCAAGATGTTGCCTCTCTGTCTCCTAGATCTGGCTTTGAAAGCCAGAAAGAAGTGAAGCTGCCTTTGTTGTCTTTATCACAGGGAGGCCGAAGCTTAAAACCAGGAGCAGTTACCATGACGATGAACATGCTGGCTTTGAGCACAAAAGCTCTACGTTCTCGAAGCAGTAAGGTTCCAAGGACATCACGGCACGCTGGCACCAAGGCCAAATGAACCCTGGGCTGATAGATGCCCAGCAAATGAACCCTCAGAGGCCAGGTGTGTTGCGAACCCCAATCCCACTTCCTCAGGAGGTTTGGGCCAGTCCTTGGTGCACAAAGAAAGTTAAATCTCGGACTTGAAGGGAAGAAGTGTAGGAGGGAACCACCCATTCTCCCCTGCGTTGCGGGTTTCTGCCCTGGCTCACATCCTGATTCCAGGGCTTCTGCCCTCCATTCCTGGCCCGGGAAAGACTCGGGCACCTGGACATATACCAAGCTTCCCCACAGTTTTGAGGCACAGCCAGGTTTGTGAATAGTGGGTCCACACACCTTCCCTGGCTGAGGACCGGAAGAGTTTTCTGATCTGTCTCTAGCTGTCCAAGCAGCAAAGCGGACTGGGAAGGAGGCTGTAGAACTCCTCCAGGTAAGAGAACTCAGGAGAGACACTCTGGCCTTTGGTGGGAATTGCTCTGAAATCCCAAGGGGGAAGGCTCAGTCCTGTGGCTCCTTTCTTCCCTAACAGTGTGTTTCTCCAATGACCAGATCTTATCATCACTTTTCCTCCGCTCTCCTCTCCTCTGCCTTGAAACCTCGACGAATCTCCCTTCAGACTCCATCTCCACAGTCTACACACCTACCCTGGGAGGGAGCAGAAAGTAAATTCTCAGAGGGCTTGGGGTTCAGTAGAATGACACAAATCCCGGGTACCTTTAAGAATTCTGCATCTAAGACACTCTCCTCCTCTTGGGCAAGGTCAAAGAAGAGCTTATTGATAATGGTTCTTCTGCCAACCTGGATGGAAGGACAAGAGAGAGTATGTCACTATAGCTGGGTCATGTGCAAGGATGACAGGGGTGTACGTGCAGCTTAACATGCAGCCAGGCCTGTTCTCAGGCCTCACTTTTCATAGCACATCCCTTGGAATCAGATGAGCTCTGTAACCCTACAGGAACCCCACGCGGATGCCACTGGTTTGGTGGTTATTAGAGTCATGTCACTGCAGACCCATGTGGTAACTGTTCAAAAAACTCCCCCACTCTAGGTACTGGGCATTGAGGATGGGGAAAGGCAAGGAAGGAGGCCAAATTTACTGAGGTGAAGACCGGCCGGGCAACAAGTCCATCTGCCAGCTACCCTTGGGCATAAGCAGGCCTCCTGAGCCACTCAAAAGCACAAGTAAGGCTTAATCAGCCTCAAACCATGAAGGTTCCAAAAAGGTCAAAGATATTGTTCAATTTCAGAGGTCTTTCCTGATTCCCACTCCCTGGCAAGGAAAAGATATCTTCAGCTGAGGTGTTTTCTCCCCATTGCCCTCACCTGGATTCGGCACTGTGGGCAGGTCCGACTTGGTGCTGTCTCAAACCACTGAATTAGGCTGGAATGAGAAGTAGAGAAGCAGACTGGTCAGCCATTGCTTGGATAGAGACATACAGGCCAGGTAGTCCCCCTGACCACAACAGTGTCTGACTTATTCCTCCTCGATCCGATGCCTGACCACAAAGGAGGGTGGTATTACAGGTGGTACAGCACGTCCCAAGGGGCCTCACTGGTACAGGCACTCTGACCAGCTGGCCCTTTTTTTGGCCTTGTTGGTGTGGCCCTCCCGACCCCTAAGCTGCTCTTTTTTTTTTTTTTAAGATTTTTTTTTTTTTTAATTCGACAGAGATAGAGACAGCCAGGGAGAGAGAGAACACAAGCAGGGGGAGTGGGAGAGGAAGAAGCAGGCTCATAGCGGAAGAGCCTGATGTGGGGCTCGATCCTGTAATGCCAGGATCACGCCCTGAGCTGAAGGCAGACGCTTAACCACTGTGCCACCCAGGGGCCCCCCTAAGCTGCTCTTCTGTCAACATTCGAGGCTCTGATGAAGAGGGAGCAGCAGCCAAAGCCCAGGGTCCCTCAGAGATAGGGATTTTAACAACATCCCCACTTTAAGCTGGGACTCCAAAGGGCTACACTTTCAGCATAAGGGTAAAACTAGAAGTAAATGCAAGTAGTGGTAAAAGCAAAATACAGTCCAGCTTCGCATCGTCTATCTGAGTGGTCCAACAAAACCTCAAGCCTTAAACTCTAATTAGTCTCCTACTAGTAGACTCTCCCACCAGGGACCAGAGAGAAACAGAATCCTTTCTGGAAGATAATACCATCATCCCAGGCCTCAATTTTTTTCTATAAATAATTTTCCATATATTAGGTACAAGATCAATTCAAAGGTAGCCAGGCACAATGGAATATTATACAGCAATGAGAATGAATGAGTCTACAACTAAGAACAATATTATGGATGAATCACACACACATAACATTGAGGAAGAGAAGCCAGACACAAAAGAAGGTGTATCACGTATGACTCTATTTATATAAAGTAAACATTTCAGTTTTTTTAAAAAAGTAAATAGACAAGGAAAAAAGCAGTGCAAGTACAAAGCAGAGCGTATGCACAAAGACTTCAGATATGGGAATTGTCAGACACAACATAACACAGTATCTTAAGGAAATAAAAATCAAAACTGAAAATATCATTAGAGGGGCGCCTGGCTGGCTCAGTCGGTAGAACATGTGACTCTTGATCTTGGGGTTGTGAGTTTGAGACCTGTGCTGGGGGCAGAGTTTATTTTTAAAAAGAAAAAAAAATACATCAGTAGAGAACTACAGAATAAAAAATGACATGGCAGAATTTAATAAGAACCAAACAGAAATTCTAAAACAAAACAAAAAAATGGCCAAAATTAAGAATTTGATGGACGAGTTAAATGGCAGTTTAAGCACAGATGAAGAATTAGTAAAATGAAAAGATAGGTCAGAGAAAAACTGAGAATCAAAAAGATGGAAAAATATACAAGGGATGATAAAAGATACAGAAAATACTGTGAGAAGGTCTAGAGAATATAATAAGGAGTTCCAAAAAGAAAGCATTAGGTAGGATTATGCACTTTCCCCAAAAAGTCTATGTCCTAATTTCTCAAACCTGTGACTATTTCATGTTATATGACAACAGTAATTTTGCAGATGTGATTAAGGATCTTGAGGCAGGGAGCGCCTGGGTGGCTCAGCAGGTTGAGTGTCTGCCTTTGGCTCACGTCATGATCCCAGGGTCCTGGGATGGAGCCCCATGTTGGGCTCCTTGCTCAGTGGGGAGCCTGCTTCTCCCTCTGCCTCTTCCTTCTGCTTGTACGCTCTTTCTCTCTCTCAAATAAATATATAAATCTTTATTAAAAAAATAAATAAATCTTAAAAAAAAAAAAGGATCTTAAAACAGAGAGATTATTCAGGTGTGCCCGCATGTAATCACAAGTGTCCTTAAGTGAGGCAGGAGTGTCAGAGTCATACAGAGAGATCTGAAGATGAAAAATGGTGCCTCGAGCCAAGAAAGGCATATCCCCACTTACAAACATTGACTATAACCTGGTAAACCTATTTTGGACTTCTGACCTCTGGAACTATAAGATAATAAATCTGTGTTTTATTTAAACCACCAAGTTAGTAGTAATTTGTTGTAACAGAATGAGAAACTAATATGAAAAGAAAAGAGATAATGGAATAGAGACAATACATGAAAAGATAATGGCTGATAATTTTCCAAAACTAATTAAAGAAACCATTCAACAAGTTAAAGAACCATAATGAATCCCAAACAGGATAAGTAAAAAAACACTAAAAGGGAGCTGAAGTGCTATGTTATTGTCGGACAAAATAGACCTTAAGTCAAAAAAGGTTAAAAAAACAAAGAAGGACTTTATATACTGATAAAAGGTAAAATCCAACAAGAAGAAATAACATTATAAACATACATTTACCTAACAACAGAGCCCAAAAATATATGGAAGAAAATTGGACAGAATTAAAGAGAGAAATAGACAGTTCTATAATAAAAGTTGGAGATGTCAATAACCCCCACTTTTAATAATGGACAGAACAATCAGACAAGTAATCAGTAAGGAAATAGAGGACTTGAACAACACAAACCAACTATATCTAACGCACAAATGCTCCAGCCAATCACAGCAGAATACACATTTTTCTCAAGTGCACACAGAACATTCTCCAGGCTAGACCATATGTTGGGCCGCAAAACAAGTACTAATAAATTTTAAAAGATTAAAATCACACAGAGTATCTCTTCTCATCACAATGGAATGAAACCAAAAATCAGTAACAGAAAAAAACTGGCAAATTCACAAATACATGGAAATTAAACAACACACTCTTAAATAACTGATGGATCAAAGAAGAAATCACAAAGGAAATTAGAGAATACCACGAGATGAGTGAAAATGAAAACACCACAAACCAAGACATTTGGAATACAGTGAAAGCATGCTAAGAGGGAAGTTGATAGCTGTAAACACATACATTAAAAAAAAAAAAAAGACATCCACTAGATAACTATTATAAAAAACAAACAAAAACGGAAAATAACAAGTGTTGACAAGGATGTGGAGAAATTGGACCCTTGTGCATTGCTGGTGGGGATATAAAATGATGCAGTCAATGTGGAAAATAGTAAAGCAGTTTTTCAAAAAATTAAACATAGAATTACCATATGATCCAGTTGTTCCACCTCCAGGTATAACCCAAAAGGAATGACAGCAGGGTCTTGTACAGATACTTCTTTTTTTTTTTTTTAAAGATTTTATTTATTTATTTGACAGAGAGAGAGATAGCCAGCGAGAGAGGGAACACAAGCAGGGGGAGTGGGAGAGGAAGAAGCAGGCTCCCAGCGGAGCAGGAAGCCCAATGCGGGGCTTGATCCCAGGACCCTGGGATCATGACCTGAGCCGAAGGCAGACACTTAACGACTGAGCCACCCAGGCACCCCTGTACAGATACTTCTAAACCAATTCATAGTAGCATTACTCATAGTAGCCAAAACATGGGAACAACCCAAGGTCCATTAACAAGGGATAAACAAAATGCGTTATTTCCATACAATCAAATTTTAGTCATAAAAGGAATGAAATTCTGATACATGCTACAACATGGATGAACCTTGAAAACATTACGCTTAGTGAAGTAAACAAAACTCAAAAGAAGAAGTATTCTATGATTCCACGTATGCAAAATACCCAGAATAGGAAAATTCAAGGAGATAGAGAGTAAAATAGAGGTTTTCAGGGGCAACGGGGAGTGGGTAATGGAGAGTTGTCATTTAATTGGTACAGTGTTTCTGTTTGGAATGATAGAAAAGTTCTGGAAACAGATAAAGGGAATTAAGAGGTACAAACTTCCAGTTATAAAATAAATAAGTCATGGAGATGAAGCGTACAGCTTAGGAACTATGCTCAGTAATACTGTTGTATGGTGGGCGCCTGAGTGGCTCCGCCGGTTGGGCATCTGCCTTCCGCTTGGGTCATGAGCCCAGGGTCCTGGGATCGAACCCCACATTGGGCTCCTACTTCTCCCTTTCCCTCTGCACTTTCTCACGCTCTCTCTCTCAAATAAATAAATAAAATTTTTTCTTAGATTTATTTATTTGACAGAGAGAGCACAAGCATAGGGAGTTGAAGAGGAAGAGGCAGGCTCCCCGCTGAGCAGGGAGCCCGATGGGGGGGCTCAATCCCAGGATCCTGGGATCATGACCTGAGCCGAAGGCAGTCGTTCAACCAACTGAGCCACCAAGGTGCCCCATACATAAATAAAATCTTAAAAAAAAATACTGTTGTACGGTGACAGACGGTGACCACAATTACTGCGGTAAGCATCAAGTAATGTATAGAATTGTTGAATCAATACGTTGTGTACCTCAAACTAATATAATACAGTATGTAAATTATATTTCATCTTATAAAAGAGTTCTGAATTGGCCAGTCCACAGCTGCTAGGGGAATCTTTCCTCACCAGCTGTACATTCAAAGGGTCAGCAGGATGCCTGGATCAGGGAGCACCTCTTTGTCCTTCCATATTTGTTTGGCTTTTTTTTTTTTTTTTAAGATTTTACTTACTTATTTGGGAGAGAGAGTGTGAGAGATCACAGGGGAGAGGGAGAAGCAGACTTGCTCCATCCCAGGACCCTGAGATCATGACCTGAGCCAAAGGCAGATGCTTAACCAACTGAGCCATCCAGGTGCCCCCTTGCCCTTCCTTCCATGTTATCTTGGGTTTCTTGGCGTCAGTGAATACACTGGGGTGTCTGACCAACGAGATGACTCTGGGTGGAATAATCCCAAACCATCAACCAAACCACAACAAATCAGATAGCCAGACGCCTACCAGTTTATCTCGAAGAAATAAAAGGCCTCGTTAATTTGGCGAGAGTTCACCTCCGCCCGAACTAATAATTTTGAAGTCACATCTCTCTGCTAGCGGATCAAGGAGCCCCCTACTTTATCTTAACCGAACTAACTCTGTTTCTCTGGACTCAGTTCAGCTGTCACCTTCTCCGGGAAGCCTGCCCAGACCCGCCTCTGCCCAGGTCGGGAACCTACCGTGAGGCTCAGTCTAGTGCCGTCTTAATCACCTGTCTGGGCTCCCCCCGGGGACCCGACACCCCACAGTTCTGTAGCGTACCAGGCCGAGAACCTGGCCCCACCACTGCAGTCACTCACCACTGCAGGTGGAAGGTGTGGCCGCAGTGGATGGCGGCCACATCTCGGGAGTGGTCGAAGAAGTCGGAGCAGATGGTGCACAGAGCACGGATAGGCATGATGACGGTCTAAAAGGGATCAGGCAGCCAAGGAAATCTCCACCACTCCGGCTTCGCGGCCGCGCCCCCGCGTCCCCCACTGGCTTCAAATTTGGCTCCACTGAGCAACTTCCGGGAACGGACCGGAATTGGTAATAGGGAACATGGAGGCGGAGCCTGGAGGCTGGGTCCGGATTGGAAGAACCATGGGGGCGGGGCTTAACGACCGAAGAGAATCCTGGGGCTGAGCGCGGGACTGGATCTGTCATCAGTAACGCTCCAGTGGCTCCCGGAAGGATTCGGCAGGTACCCGCAGCAGCTATGCCGCCGCCGAGCCCCTTTCTGGGGCAAGACAAGACATTACGGTGCGAAGCCAGATCTGGTGCGAGGCGCGCCGGGCACGGGCTCCTCAGCCCTATGCTGTCAGGGCAGCCGTCTCTGTACTTGGAGAGTCGAGAAGACCGAAGCCGTAGGGGACTGGGACGATGGTCCCCATGGAGAGCGGTCCACTGGGTTCTGGGCACTGCTCGACCGTGCGCCCGGCAGCCCGTAGTTCCCACAGACTAAAAGAATGTTCCACCCTTTCAGCCCTGGGCTCTGAGTGTCCTAGAAAGATGGACACAAGTCCTAACCTCTCAGGACACCCCAAAGTTACTCTGGCTTTATCCCTAAGTTTGGAGGCGGCAGGGCCAGTATCCTGACTTTAGCTCTTAGCTCCCAGGAGGATCAGCATGCCTCTGGACTGTAGTGGGGTTAGAATTTTGGAGGCCCAGATGCTTCATAGACCAGTGACTAACAAACCCTTTTATTGATTCCCACATCAGAGAAGTTATCTTTGGGTCCTCCCTGGGAAAGAGCAGCATCCCTGGTGAATTCACCTGGGCCAGTCAGGACTGGAACAAGTCTTCCTAGGAGTTTTCATGCTTAACTATTTCTAGCAGTGTTAGTACCCTCTCCTCAGAAGAAACCTTATGTAGAGGCCCATGATCTAAAGCTGATTTGTTCCACCTGAAGTAGACCCAGAGTGAAGTTCTTTGGGCCTGTGTGCAAAGCACGGGCGTTGTTCACAGGGAGGAGGAATCAACACAAAGGGCAGCACAGAACCTTTGTGCACTGCCCACGCTGCACCCTCTCCCCAACCCAGGGAAACCCACTTTGGCCACGGGCAAGGTCTCTCCTTTTGGTGGGTGGTCCTGGTGAGTTTCAGTTGTATGCCTAAGTCAAGACAAGGGCTCCTTGTTCAACAGGTCTTGTCAGAACAGCAGCCCAGAGGTTTTTCCTTGGCACAAGCCCAGGACAGGGCCCACCACCCACATGGACTTCTAGAGTCCAGAGGGCCCACCACCACAATCAAGGAACACACAGTGGTAAAGAATGATCTGTACTCTCAGCCCAAGCAATCCTCATGGCACTAGGCACAGATCTGTGAAACTGCTCCCAGCCTCTTCCCTCCCCACTGCCTTCTAGGGGCCCCTCCCCAGTAAGACAGAGGAAGCAAAAGGCAAGAGGATGGCCAGAGGCTTTGGCAGGGTGACATTTATTTGCCAGGTTCAGTAGGCATACAGTTAGCCTACCGACCTTCATACACCAGAGCAGACCCACAGGCATGCAGGGAGAAGGGCAGAACTGCCACTGGAGTGCCGAGCAAAGGCCGGGACCAGTGTGGCTGCCTGCCCAAGCTGTGGTGGGGTCTGACAAAGGGCACCTGCCAGGAGCCTCCATCAGGAAACTGGGGAGCCTTACTCCACTTCCTCATCCCAGAAAAAGCAACTCAGCATAGCTCAGAGGCACCTGGGCCTCTCTCTAAGCCCTGACAGAAGGGGAAATGGGTCACAGACGTGGGGGGGGTTCCTCTCTATTTTATTTTTGAATTAGGAGAGAAATCTGCCCCTGTGAAGGGCAAACCCCCAAATTAGACTATGGGACACTGCCATGTGGCAGGCCCCCTGGGATGGAGAGGACTGTAGCCTGAGCCTGAGGGACATGATCAGAGAAGAGCCAAGGGATATCAGCCCTCCCTGTCTGGCTCAGGGTAAGGACCCAGCTAGGCTGGTACACTAGGTACTGGGCCTGCACTCTGCCTTCCCAGTTTTCATTGCCACATCCCAACTGTTCCTCCTTCCCCTTACAGGCTCATGAAGCTCAGGGCACAGTGCAACCCACTGCAGAACCCAGGAGGGCAGGAAATAGCACAAGGGTATTGGTGGGAAGTTTCCAGGAACAAAAGTGGACGTTTCTACCCCCCTACTCATTCTTTTTCACTTCTGACGACCCCCAAAGCTACCAAGCAGTGCCCCCAACCATGCAACCAGTCTTGTCTTAAAGCATACTGCCCTAGATTTGTGCATTCTCTATACCGGCCTGTGCCCATTCTTCAAGCAGCCCACATACCACAGGCACATACCTTCATGTGCAGGAGGCTAAGACCGCTGACAGGGCCTCGCTGGAGGACCAGCTCTCAGGGCAAGGCCACCCAAGTTTAGGGCCTGGGAGAGGATGGGACCTGCAGGGCCTGCCTGGGGAAATTGTGAGGCAAAAAGGGAAGGGGAAAGGGAGCAGGGACCTCCTGAGTATCCCTAGAGCAGCATCCCGCAAGGAACAGAAACTGGTGAAGCTAGCGAAAGACAGAAAAGCCACAAGGAATCCATGCAGGGGCTGGGGCCGGTCCTGCCTCTGGCCTGCAGACCACTCACGCAGGTACACACAGGAGATGAGACTGCTCTCCCGTGGCCCCCAGACATGCCCCACACTGGGAGGCAGGGGCAGGAGGGAGCAAGGGCATCATGCCAGTGACTCTTATGTACAGTGAGAAGCCCCTCATCCAGTCTCCCACCCTCCTGCCCGCCCCCTGCCCCACACCAGCCTGCTCACTCAGCTGGTCTCCTCCCTCCGAGACTCCTGGGCATAGCCAGCAGCCTCTTTGCCTTTACTAGAGGGTGGAGCCTGGCCTGTTGTGCCCCCGGGGGCTGTGCTGTCCGGCTGGGCCAAAGCCGGCTCAGGGGTGGCAGCTGCCTTGGTGGCTGGTGTGACACTGCTTTGGGTGGTGGGCATGGTGCTCTCTTCCATGGCTGGTGTGGCTCTCCCATCAGTGGCTGGAGTAACACTCCTATCAGTGGCTGGGGTGATGCTCCCATCGGTGGCTGGGGTGATGCTCCCGTCGGTGGCTGGGGTGACACTGCCATCGGTGGCCGGGGTGGTACTGCCATCAGTGGCTGGGGTGGCACTACGGTCTGCGGGGGCTACATTATCGCTCTTTGAGGCAAGAGCAGTAGCACCCGCTGTGGCTGAGGTGGCACTGCCCCCAAGGGCTGGGGCAGCCCCACTTGCAGCTGCACCCCCACCTGCAGCCCCAGCGGTGGCAGTGTCTGTGGCTGGCGCAGACTGGGCTGTCGCTGTGCTGGACTGCTCCGGTGCCCGGAGCCGTTTCATGAGGGTGGTCACTCGGACAGCCTTCTGAAAGGAGAACAGCAGAGAGAGGCCTAGAGTGAGGCTTACAGAAGCCAGATCCGTTCCTTGGCAAGAGCCAAAGCCAGACCATTCTGAGCCAAAGCCTCCGACCACCCCAGGGGAGCAGGCCAGGGACCCAGCTGTTCAGCACACCCACTAAAGGCAGTGACGGTGGCTACAGCCACATTTCATGGCTGAAGAAACGCCTTTGAGTGGCTGCAGGGGTGTGATACAGGCAAGAAACTGTGTGTGCCAGAAGGAGTTCTTGGGATCAGTCCAAGAAAGGGAGTCTTCCAAGCCTTACCTTCCACTTAGCCCTGGCAAAGTTCTTTTCAATCTGGGCGCAGACACCATCCTTGATGTTCTTATCAGAAGCAGCATTGCCAGAAATCCTAGAAAGGGTGCAAGTGCATCTGGATCTGAGGGGGTATAGGCCTTCATGGAGACTGCCCAGCCCTCTTCTCTTAAGATCAGAGGTTATCAGGCAGGCCCGCTGGGCTGGGCCTGAGCTCTGGGCACCCCCAGCCCCTACTCAAAGCCTCAAGGATGGGGCTCTTAGATGTGAGGAGGACAGAGGCCAAGGGAAACCTGGCCTCTCCTTCTGTCCTCCATGGGCCCTGCTCACCACTCATGGGAGATGGCCTCTTCTGCGGTGATGCGCTGGTCTTGCTCCACCTCCATCAGCCTTGTTACCAGGTCTTTGGCTGGGGACAAAGCCAGGGAGAGGCTAGGCATGGGCACCTCATCTCACTGTCTAGGGGTGATGAGTGGGCTGGGAGGTAGGAGCAGAGTCCAGCAGAAAAGGCTGACAGCAGGTCCCCCACACCAACCCCTCCCTTTACCCACACGCTGGGTACCTCCTCACCTGCCTGTGAAATATCATCCCAATATGGAGAGTCAAACTCATAGTCGCCGGCCAGGATCTTGCGGAAGAGGTTCTTGTCATGGTTCTCATAGTCATCTTCCTCCACCTCCTCATAGAAGGGTGGGTTCCCTGAAAGCCTGCATGGGGGCCAAAGGGGAGGGTCACTCAGGAAGGCCATGGACACAGGACCCCGCCCGGCCTGGCTACGAGCCTGTTTGCGGGCCCATTCACTCACAGGATGTACATGATGACACCAATGGCCCAGCAGTCCACAGGGCGTCCATACCGCTGTCGCCCTACCACCTCCGGGGCTGCAAACACAGTGTCCGTCTGCTGGTCAGTATCAGGCCTGGCCAGGCCTGGTACCACTCACACCCACTTTCTGGGCTAGAGACCTCCTCCCCCCTACCCAGAGCCACTCCTGGAAGGCTGTCTCCCACCCTGCCCCTGCCCCACCCCCTGCTTGCCCAGGTACTCGGGAGTCCCACAGGGCTCCTTGATGAGGCCGTTCTCTAGCTTAGCCAAATGGAAGTCACTGATGACGATCTTTGAGTTCTTCAGCCGATTGTAGTAAACCAGGTTCTCCAGCTGCTCAGGGCAGGAATGACATGGGGGGCAGAGAAAGACTCCATGAGGACCCCAGAGGCTAGAGTAAGACCCCAAGGTGCTGCCCACCTCAGCCCCAGGCTGGCTGCCAACAGACCCGGTTCCTGGCCTCACCTTGAGGTTCCTGTGCACGATCTTGAGTGAGTGCAGGTAGGCCACGGCCTCCAGGACCTGCCGCACCACGTTGCTCGTGTCTCGCTCCGAGTAGTAGCCCTGGTCCAGGATCCAGTCAAACACCTCCCTCCCCGTGGCCCTGAGGGACACCAGCCCCTGAGCCCGGCGTGGGCAGGATGGGGGGTGGGGCAGAAGTACTCGGGCAGCTGCCTATACCAGGGAGCTGGCTGGGCCAGGCACAAGGAGCCAGGACCCCAAGGGTCCAGAAAGGGGGCTTTCCCTGGTTGCAGAGGGCAGAGCAGGTAAAGGCCCTGGGGACTGAGGAATCCTGGGACCCCAGGCCCACACTCACAGCTCCAGGAAGATGAAGTACTCCTTGCGGGTCACAAACACATCCACCAGCTGCAGGATGTTGGGATGCTTCACCCTGACGGCAGGGAGAGGGGCCAATAGTTAGGGCTGGGTAAACCCCAAAGAGAGGCTCTGGTTGCCTGGGGGGCCCCAGCAAACTAACTGGCCAGAGGCTGGTACTGCTTGAGGCCCCCTGCCCTTGAAACCCGTCTCCGCTACCTCGTCCACCACCCTACCCCTAGGCCTCACACTCACATCTTGAGGATGCCTATCTCGTTCTTAGCCGCCTTCCGCACCTTGCGGCCGTCCCGCTTCTGGAACTTCTTGCACGTGTGCAGCTTGCCCGTCGTCTTGTCCTTGGCCCGGAAGATCTCGCAGAACTCCTCACTGCAGCCGGCAAGCACCCCATTCAGCCCTGGCCTCAGTGTGGGCCACCCTCTGCTCCCCTTTCACTGGCCCTTGCCCACCCACCCTGGACCACCAGACCCAGCACTCACGTCTTGATGACCTGTCCCAAATCATATCTGTCAGTCACCTCCGACGGCTGGTTATAGTTCTTCTTATCGCCCAGAGTCACACACCCAAACGGCATTGCCAGGCTCTGAGCTGCAGGCAGGATGGAGTCTGGCTCAGCTGCACTGCCACACGGAGGCTTCTCCCCACAATACAGAGGATGCCTCTGGGAGACCCCAGCCTAGCTCAGCCCAAGCGAGGCGCAGAGACTGCGCTAGAAAGGGCCAGAGGCTGGTCAGGCTCCCACCCCTGCTTTGCTGGGCTTGGCTCTTGCCACTCGGCTCGGCTGCCTGAACCACAACAGCCCCCACTTATGAAAAACATATTAAACTGACATAGCAGGGAATCGTTTTGGACTGCATACATTCAACAACAACAAAAGATCTACCAAATGATTTCTTTACATTTCAGCTCTTACACAGGTGAAGGGGGCTATAACCACCCACCCAGCAGATAGCCATCTCTGAAAGTCTGCAGACAGCAAGCATTGGCAAAGACGTGGAGAACATGAGCACTGCTGGTGGAGGCTAAGTCTCTCCTTTGGAAAACAGTTTGGTAAAACTGCTAAAGTTGAACATGCCCCATGAACCAGCATTTGCACTGCTAAATATATGCCTTACAGAAATACATACGTTTAGGCAGCAGGCCACTCATATAGGAATGCTCATAGTGGCAACATTCGTAATTGCCCCAAACTGGAAACAGCCCACATAGCCAACAGCAGCAGGACGTAATATGGCACAGTCACACCATGGAATATTACACAGCAATGGAAATGAAGGCGCTACGGCTATCCCCCAACCTCACAGTGTTGAGTGAAGAAGACACAAAGACTACATAGAACGTGACCCTATTGGTACAGAGTTCAAAACGTGCCTCTCTCTGGACCCCTCCCCCTGCTCGCACTCTCTCTAAGTAAATAAATAAAATTTAAAAAAAATTACGGCCATCCATATGAAAGAATCTTGGTAGTTATCACAAGTAGTAAACTATAGTAGTAAAATGTGCTGCAGTTGGACAGTTTCTGAGATGTTAAATGGAAAAGCAAGGGACAGAATGATGGGTCAAGGATGCTGCTATTTGGGTAAATTTTTAAAAGTTTATATAACAGTGTATAGTCACAAACTCAATTCTGGAAAGACGCCTAAGAAAATCAGAGTGCTCTCTGGGGCAAAGAATTAGGTGTTAAAGGGGCAGATTTATATCTTTTATTAATTTTCTGTTAGAATTTTACTACAGGGGCATCTGGGTGGCTCAGACAGTTAAGCATCTGCCTTTGGCTCGAGTTGTGATCCCAGCGTCCTGGGATCAAGCCCCACGCTGGGCTCCCTGCTCAGCGTCTCCCTCTCCATCTGCCCCTCTGCCTCCCACTGCTTTGTGCTCTCTCCCTCATGCTCATGCTCTCTCTCATATAAATAAAATCTTTTTTTAAAAAAAATAATTTTCACTACAATTACCTTTCTTGATTTAATAAACGTTGTATTCAGGCACAGTGCTTGGAGAGTTTCCTCAGAGCGAGAACCCCCATTTGGGTGGAAGTGAGGAAAGGCTTTGAGGAAGAAACAGCATCAGGGCTGGGCCTTAGAGGGGAAGGATTTGCCAGGAGGTATGTAGGGGTAATGGTCCGGAAAAGCTAGACAAGCCTGCCAGTGCCTCACTGCTGGGGCCCACAGGAGACCTGGGCATGTCAGGTCCAGGGCACAGGTCCCTGGCCAGGGGTGGGTGTTCCAGGCACAAAGGTGACCACACGCAGCTGACTACAATGGGCTCCAGGCGCTCTGGCACCTGGGGCGTGGCACCCGTGGATCGTGTGGTGCTGGGGGGACTGGCTCCAGCACCCAAAGGAGAGGGCACGTGCAGCTCTTGCTAGAGGTCAACTTCAGGAGGGGAGCTGGTGACTGTGTCTGGACCTCCATAATGCCCAGTCAGGGGATTCCGGGGCCGTGGCAAGCTCTGCACTATGGCTGCATTTCCACGGCTCTGCCCCTGCTGCCTGTGCATATTCTCCACACAGAGGGGCACTCGCTGTGCACAGGGCCCTGCCTATGGCCTCGACCACCTGGATGCTCCCCGACCTGCAGTCACTGCCAGCTCCAGGAGGAACTGGAGAAGGGAGGAAGACGTCCCCAGAGGAAGTAGCTTGGGTCACAGTGACTCTTCCAGCCAGGCTCAAAGGCCAGGACCCACAAAAGCCCCGTGGCCAGCCCTGGCTTTTGCTCACTTGCTCCCAGGCAGAGGCCACCCACTTCCCAGGGGTCACAGTCCTAGAAGTTTTCCCTCAAATCTGCCTTCAGCATTAGGGAATAAATTCCATCATTCCTTCATCCGGGCTGTTGGGGCTCAGGGAACACAAATGCATTTCATCGGCGATTTAAGCCAGGGCTTAAGCCTTCTTGTGAGGCACTGCAGAGGCAAACAAGAGAAGCTTTGAAGATCGTTCCTGACTGCGTGTCTTTGCCACCATGGTCACAGCCCTGCTCCTGCGTCTGCCGGAGAGGAGCATGTGGCTGGAATCCCACACTCACAGCTGAGAGCAGAGGCACAGCCACCCACCACTGCCGGCCACCCAGCTCTATGCCCTAACAATCTGGGGGAGGGGCCGTACCAGTCCCTCAATGGCTCTAACGCACTGCAATTCCCTTCACAGGCTGGAATCCAAGGACCATGTACTGGGCGGGAGGGTGGTATCTTAGCCTGCAGGTCCCCCAGGAAGCTGGGAGGGACCTACGTCCCAGCTCTGTTGCTTTGCTTACACCATTCCCAGTGGCAGGAATGCCCTTCCCCCAAAGCCTCCCATCAGTATCCTATTTGTCACGGCAGAGTTATTTATAACGTAAAAAAAAAAATCAGCAACTACCTAAAATCCAACAACAGGTGACTCGCCAGCTCAACTGTGTCCATTCGATGGCAGGGAATGTGGGCACCGGCGAGGGCCCTGCCCACATTGGCCTCCCTGCGAAGCAACCTCCACATGGGCTAGGTGTCCAGACGAGGGCTTAATTTCTTCCTTCTTTCATTGTGATTTCTGACATTATAAGGTTGTTGGTGCAACCAATTGTCTAAAATGATCCTGACACTCCAGACTCAAAACGGCCCTTCTCTGAGATACGTTCCAGAAGCTCCACCTCCCCCCGCCCCCCTCCAACAGCTCCGTGCTTTGCCACGTGGCGGGGGAGGTTTCATATATGCCCATGCCTGATCTTGCCCTCGGCCATGTGTATGCACTTGTGCCCACAAGAGCCCAGGGTTGGTCTTGCAGTCTGTCTCCCACCACAGAAATCCAGGCCTCTGCTCACAGTCACAGCAGCCTGGATCCATACCCTAAAACCTCATGGCTGGGGCAGGGGCAGATCTGCCTCTCCCCCTACCATGGGGGCTCTGATCAAAGCCAGTACCGTGTCCCCTCACCAGTCTAATGCACTCATCTGTCTCCACCCCCAACCTAGCCCCAGGGCGAAGACAGGAGAAAAGGGGTCCCCTCCATCTTCACCCACTCCGCCATCTGCTACCCACTGCTGCTGCCCGCGAGGCTGCCGGGGTACGCACCAGCCCCTAGCACCTGCTGGCAGCAAAGGGGGCCCTGGCCCTGAAGCTGGAAGGAGCAGTCGAGGGACAGCTTCAAGAACAGTGGAAGGCCAGGCAGAAAGGGGTCTGCTTTCTTACCCCCGTGGCCCAGACAGCCCAGACCCACTACCCAACAGTGAAGAGCTCTCCTCCCACGGACTCAGGACCTGGGCTGTGCCTTGGGTCCGCACTGGGACACAGGAGGGCACAAAAGCCCCATAGCGGCCGTTTCCCTAGAGACATGGCTCCTTCCATTTTCTGCGGAGAAACAGTGTGCACGGGGGGCTGTCCAAAGAGAGCTTGGGGGAAGTGCGGAGCCTGGCACTGCCACTGCCCTCTAGCTGGCTCGAAGGGTGCCTGAAGGCCAAGTGCTCCCCAGTCACTGCTTGCTCCTTGGGTCTGACCCCTGGGCTTGGGCAATCTAGCCTCAGGCAACCCTGAGGGAGCCTCTGCCTGTTGGGGCCCTGGTAATAAAGGGTCCCCTAGGGGCTCTACTGCAGCCTTAAGGAAGTCTGGCTCCAGAGGTCCCGTGGTCCTGCACTGGAGTCCTGTCCCCTCCTCCACTAGGGTCGGTCTGGCTCAGGCCCCACCTTTCATAGCCATAAACAAGTTTCCTGCTGCCCTGGTCTTCTCCCATGTGGAGTTCCAGAGCTTGCGGTTAATCTTGGGAGGCCAGGAGGGGCCCAAGAGGCCTCCAGCTCCCTCCCGACAATGTGGGCAACACCTCCCGATTTAGTGGCAGCTGTGAACACCAGCCTTCAGGTACCCCCTCCCCTCCCCTGCTCTTCTCTCTCAAGGACTGGGGCTGGGTTTCCTGCTGCAAAGGACATGCCTAGGCCCAAGCCTTGCCGCCTCACAGCTGAGGTCTAACAGAAAGGGGGGGGGATGGAGAGTTTATTCTCAGGGTCTGGTGTGGGGACACAGAGCCAAGCTTCTGGCCCACCACCCTGGGACATGGGCAGGGGGTTGCCCTGACTGGCCTCAGGCTCTAGCCAAATCATGGTCCAAAGTTCCTGCTGTTGACTCTCTCCCATCTAATGATGGAATAAGGAGAGGGGGCCTCTCCAGTCTCAGGGGTGGGCATACAATCCAGTGCTGTGTCCATAAAGTTCAGCCTTGAACTTGGCATGGCAGAGGTAAGAGCCAACTGGCCTCTCCCAGGCACCCGGGGTCCCAGTCTTTGAACCCCTGAAGGAAAATCCACTGGGGTCCCTGCTTCCCTGTGGGTGGAGGAGGGAAACGAAGGGGAAGGCCCCAGAGTAAAGGACTGCTATGGTGATGGAAGTATTGAAACAAAGGGAAGGGGAAGGGAAAAGGTGTTGGCCAAACCCCTTCTCCAAGAATTCCGTGAGACTTTGGCCCAACTCTTTCCCCATGGGTTCTGTGACGTGGCCCCATCAAGGAAGGGGAGGTGGGGGAATTGAGAGACTTTAGAAAAGAGAGAGGGGCAGGGACAGAGAGGAACAAAGGCAGAAACTGTGATGGAAGTGGAGAAGAGGTGACAATAAAAAGGACACAGGCACAATGACACAGGTGGGGAAGGCGGGCAGGGGGTTCTGAAGGGGCCAATGGGTGCCCAGCAGAGTCCTAAGGCCCCCTCAGCCATGTGTTCTGAATACCTGGGCCAGGAGCTGCCCGTGGTTCCTGGACCTTTGACACAGAGCCCTCCTGTATCCCTCAGATATGCCCTGGACTTGGCGTGGGAGGCACAACCATGGCCTGGGAGAAGAGGTCAGCTGTTGCAGTCCCCTCAGAAGAATTCCATGGCCCCTCTCCCGGTCATCAGGCAGCTTAGGAAAGGCAGGTCCATCAAGTGGAAGGCACCAGTGTGGTGGGGGAAATGAAGCTTAGAGACCTGGCTGCTTCCCTTTATAGCCCCTCCTCTCAGCTGGCCCAGCCCTGCCTAGACTCCCCAGCCACGCCCCCCTTATCTGCGGTCCTCCCTAGGCCTTGGGTCCCTCGGGCCCCTCTTGCAGGTCAGCCTAATTCCCTGCTGCAGCCATCCCCTTTCCAACAGTGGATCCTGTCAGGGAGGCCAGAAACAGCACCCTAAAAAACCCAGAAACAACTGCACAGCACCAACCCCCTGCCTCAGTTTCCCTAGATGGAGATCATGGGCTCTGCAGCCTTCTCCCAGGGCAAGGACTGCCCATCTGCTAGTGAGTGGTAGCCAGGACATGGGCTGGAGAGGAGGGTCAGCAGCAGATATGGGAAAGGCAGACTTGGGCACCTGGGGGTTCACACCAAATGCTGTAAAAGAAAGGCAGAGAGAGACCTGTGCCCCACCCCCGGGGCCCAGCCTGACACTGAGGGGATTAGTCACCAATTTCCCAGTTGAGGAAACTGGGGTCCAGCAGGTGGCTAAAACTCAACTGGGAAGGTGGGGGTGGGGGGAGGGGGAGAACCAGCTCTTCCTAGGTGGTCCTGGGGGGGCTCAAATCTGGGCCTTAGAGGGGGGCAGCAGGACAGGGACTGGACTGCAGCAGACTAAGCTTTGGGTGAAGGATAGAGGGCCCTGCTCCCCAGAAGGAAAGCTGGTGTAGCAGGCTCTGTCTAGGGGGTGCGGACAAAAGCAGTTTGGCAGGGCTATGGGGGGCTGGGAGAGCCTAGGGTCTCTGCCAGACACTACAGGCTGGGGAAGGCAGAAATTCATTTGTTCATTGTCCACTCCCCCACTTCCCCAGCCCGGGGCCCTGCTCCCCACCGTGGTGCCACCCTGACCCCCTTCCCCGGCGCTGCTGACTCGCCCCCGCTGGCACAGCAACACACATGCGGGAGGCACACGTGTGAGCACCAAGCCCCGCACCTCCCAGCAGAAACATGTGCGTCCCCTACCCCCACAGCGCAGCGTTGAGTCGGTGCCCCGAACCCCCCGCTGGCCCCCACGTTAAGGCAAGGAAGCAGGATCTCGGCTAGGGGGCTGCTGGGCCCCAGGGGCTTCGAGTCGCCTCCCCCAACCCGCGGCAGCCCCGCCCAGCCCCCTTCAGGTTGTCGCCCATAAAGAACTCTCCGTTGTCATGGAAATTAGTGACTGCTTAGCGGGAGGAAGGGGACCCGGGGGCAGTTGGGAGGGGTTGAAGGCGGCCCTGGGAGTCAGGAGGGTCGGTTCAGCCCTCGACCCCTAACCCCATGGGGCACCACGAATGTTCGAGGGTTAAGGTTTTCACAATTAGGAGCCCAGCGAGACGGGGGACGCGGCGGGGGGGGGGCAGGGAGGGGAGAGTCGCCTGGACCCGAGTCTCAGAGGCTTCCCCTGGGACCCCCGAGCCGTCCGAGGTGACGGGGAACTTTAAGCCCAACCCCGCACGCCGACCCCCGGATCTGCAGATCCCGCGTCCTCTGCCCCCGCTGGGACCCCAAGCCCTCGAGGAGCCCCCGCGCACTGAGCGATCCGAACCTGAATCAGAGACCCAATCCCTCAAGACCCCCACAACGTGCGTTCGGGGGGCGCCCCCCCGCGCGGCCCGCCCCGCACCTGCAGCGCCGGTCGGTCACACGGAGGAAGCGATCGCGTGTTCAGCGGGGGCGCCGAGGGCTCCGGGGGCGGCGGGCAGAATCCGCTCCGGGCACGCGGGGCAGACGCGGCGCCAGCTGCAGCCGCTTCGGCTCGCAAACCTCCAGCATCTCCCGCCGCTCGCCGGCAGCGGATTCGCACCCCGGGCCGGGGGCGGGCTGGGGGCGGGGCCTCCCTCAGCGGGCTCCGCCCGGGCCCTGGCAGAGCCAGAGGCCAGAATCCCACTCTGAGGGGGGCGGGCGACGGGTGGCAGCAAGTCGAAGAGCAGTGGCCTGCCCGGCGCCCGCCAGGCTCCCAGAGACTCCCTCAGGCCCTCGGGCTGACTGGGCAACAGGGGCCAGAGGGGCCTTCTTATGCCCAGGATGGGGAGCAGTGAGTGGGAGGTGTGGGGAAAGCCTGAGCCCTGGAGCTGCACAGGAATCTCTTGGCAGGTAGTAGTCCCCAGGGGACCAGCACTCTGCCTAGCTCCCAAAACCTGACCCAAAGGGCGGAACCTACTTACAAGAACAAAGTGGGCAGTCGCTAGGGCAAGCTGCATTACAGACTGGCATCCCCTAGCTAGGAATAGTAAACACAGGGGTGAGTGTGTGTGCACACGTGGTCAGTGAGGGCTCCAGACCATGGTGGCAGAAACTCCTATTCCCCCACCCCACCCCATTCAGCCTTTCTCATCCTCAAGTCCCCGCCAGGGTGGCTGGCCCAGTCTTCTCCCTGTGTAGCACTGAATTTCCCGGCCTGTGAAAGTCACCTATGACATGTGGAGATCCTACTTTCTTTCCGGCTTACTTACCCTGAAGCATTTCACGAACAGCCCCACCACAAGGAGCCTGGGCTGGGATAAGGGGGTACAGGAGAACTATTGCACGAAGGTGCCCCAACAGGCCTGTCCTCTGATAGGAGGCAGCTGAGAACTGCCGGGAAGAAGGCTTGAAGGGGTCCTTGGCCATTTCTCTGCCCTTTGTCAGGGAGGCACAGGGACCCAGTGCTTGCCCCTCCTCCCTCACAGGCACTGAGAACCGTCCCAAGGTCCATATCTGAAGGCCAGACAGGCTTCTTGGTACCTGGAGCTGGGTTCCACCCCACCCCAAACCTCCCAGTGAGTCTTCTGACCCTATCCTGGGTGGGGTCATCTCCAAACCCTTGGATGTTGAGTGAGCCTTCCCCGCACGGCTCCCGTGACTGCTGACAGGAGTGTCTGCTCAAGTGAGGAAGTTGGGGCGGGGCTGGGGAGGCTGGCCTGGGAAATGACCACTCCAGTAAGAACCCTCAATATCTCCCCCCAGATGAGCATGTCAAAGGGCCCTTCACATCCTTCCCTGGCACTGGGTCACCTCTTGCAGGCCAGATGGATGCCACCTCTGCGCCCTCTGGGCTCTGGGTGGTCCCAGTCACAGCACCGACCCCACCACTGGGTAGGAATTCCTGGCAGGCAGAGGCTGTGGTTCATCTCCATATGTTCGGTTCACGTCTGTGGAAGGAATGAATGGCCTGGCCCTCGGTCCTTCCTGCTGTCTGCCACTTTCCCTGAAACTATGGTTTTCTGAGTCGTATAGTGCAGCTGAGCCATGCTTGCTGACCCTGCACACGTGACATACATTTTCCGTCTTTCCTGAGGGTTGTGGCTCTCTAGGTTCGGACAAGCTGGGCCGAGGAGAAGCTGGGATGGGGGATGTCGAGGCAGGGGAAGAGGTGGCTCACTAGAGCCCTGCCCGCTGCTGGCAGTGCGCCACCTCTTCTTGGTCGTGTGCACATTCCATGTGCCTGTGGGTGAGCGCACGTGGCGGGGGGTGTGTGGACACGTGTGAGTGTGTCTGTGTGTGTGCGTGCGCTCTCATGCTGGAGGAGATGGCAACAGCACAGTGTGTGCAGTGGTGCCCAGTGGCACGTGTCTCTGCGTTCTGTGTGCACCCAGGCGTGCTTGCTTGTGCGTGCACAGGGATGCTGTCGCCAGTCCCTGGAGCCCTGGTCCCTGGAGCCACTGGTCCCCTTCCAGCCTGACACGGACCTCAGGACTGTGGAGGCTGAATCAGGGTGTGAAAGCAGGATGGGGGAAGAGGCCGGGCCATGCGTAAGGGCTGGCAGGGGCTGCAATGTCCCTACATCATTGGCTATTTCCAGTGTCCCCACCCAGGGCAGCCCCTCACTCTCAGACATTTGGGGGATGGCTGGGTCTTGGCCCTTTGTAGAGAGAACAACTAAAGATGAGAACCCAGGGTTGGGACTGGGGCATGGCTTGTCCGTCAGCCCCCAGTCAGGGAGGGAGGCACAGGCAGGGGAGGGCGTCTGTCTGGGCTTCAACCTCCGGCCGCCCTCTGGGCGGGAAGTAGCAATACCAGGGGGATGCCATCCTCTTAGCTCTTCTAGGCCTTGGACTGCGCCCACGTGGAACTTTATTCCCACCTCCACTATTCAGAGCTAGCCCAGGTCAGGGGCCATGGCTTCTAGCCACCCCCTGGCCAGAGAAATGGCACAAGGTCCTTTAGCATAGGGCAGAGCTTGGGAAAAGAGCAGGGGCAGCTGGCATTGGCATTGTCAGTAGCCTCTCTGAGGACCTCCTGAGGCAGCTTGCGCCCTAGGCACCCTGTGGGTGGGGACAGCCTAAGTTGGAAGGCTGAAGAGAAGGGAAGGGAGCCCAAGGTTGAGAGTTCCGGCTCCCACGGGTCAGAAAGGCAGGATAAAGAGCCTATTCACAGAGCCTACAAAGCCGGCCAGACTTCATCGCTCAGCTCAGGTTGCACCACGCACCCAGGACCCAGGACTTCTCTGCCACCCCCCACGACACTGACTTCCTGCCCCAGGGCACAAAAGGCCAGTACTCCCATACTCTCATATTCTGATGCGCCTGCAGAAGCATAGAGCTCTAGCCAAAGTGCAGACTTTAGGGGGCACATGCATTACCGGGCCAGCTCCCCCAAGAAGCCCAAACGTTGACAGGTACTCTCTCTTGGAAGCAACAAATGCTCCAGGTCCCTGGCCATCTTTGAAACTGTTAGGCTGTTGTCCACGTTGCTGTCCTCAGCCCCCTGTAGACGGCCCAAGATGAAGGAGGGCAAGTGATCTTTTCCTCTGGAGCTAGGGGAGGGGGCTGTTTCCCCCCTTCATGACTCACTCCAGGCTGTGTGGGTTATTACATTATGTTTGAAATTGCCATGGCAACCAGCTGGCAATCAAGGGTAATTGCACTTGTCGCCAGGGCAACGGGGCAAAACCCACAGCAGCCACTGTCTGTGGTTGCCCTTGGGGTGCAGTAAAGGTCAGGCTAGACCAGAGCCAATGCCAGCCGAGGGGCTTGGAGGTTCTCTGGAAAGGATAGGATTGCTCGGACCCATGGAGTTCCCATGGGCAGAGGCAGGGTGTGCCTTGGGAGTGCCAGGGCCCCCATCCCTGCCTCCATGCCCAGCCTCTCTCTGTCCTTCCTCACATCGCCCTGTGTCTAAAACACGCACAGTGCTCGAAGTAAGCAGAACCAGAACTTTTATGTGCTCACAGATGGTACTTGTAGATGGCCCAAGGGCCTTCCTCCTCGTACTCACGGCGGCTGAGCCACAGGCTCTGGAAGGAGTCCCGGGACGCCATGATGGAGCCTCCAAGCCAAGCAGTGACAGCACGGTGGGGAGAGCCCAGCACAGTGGCTCGGGGACCCAGCTCCTGCCTCAGGCGCTCGGGAAAGCCATTCATCAGGGTGCTGCCGCCGTCCAGCACCACGTTGGCCAGCAGCTCCTCCTGCTGCTTGGCCTCCAGCCGGCTGATGCTTAAGAGGGCTAATTGAGGGAGGCCAGGCTGGTTGAGGCCTAGCAGACTGGGCTGGAAGAGGGCCTCAGGGCAGCAGAAACGCTCAGAGCCCAGTGTGATGACCTGCTTGTCTGGAAGCACGAAGTCCACTCGGGCCTGGGTCTGGGTGCGGGCCATCTCAGCTGTCATATTCATGGCCACATAGCAGCAGGCCTCTTTAATCTGGTTGACCAACCCTGCCTTGGGTGGTGAGTGGCCGCCTGCCAGCAACAGCTGAGCCAGGTATTCGGTGAGGTCGGCCCCGGCCACATCCAGCCGGTAGGTGTCCAGCGGGGCCAGATCCCCCGTGAGGATAGGGGCCACGTAGGAGGTGCCATGGCCACTGCCCAGCACCAGCCCGGTGGTGCGCCCATAAGCATAGAGCGCCAGCAGGGCCTGGTGCACCGTCTGCATGGCTGGCACGTGGAAACGCTCGAAGAGTATCTCGGCCACCTTCTCTCGGTTGGTGCGCGGGGAGATGGGCGAGTCGGCCACAAGCACGGCCAGCTCCTCCGGCCGCACGCCCAGCCGGCAGTAAAACAGGTGCTGCCACAGCACCTCCAGCGCGTCCCAGTCCGAGACCACGCCTCGATTCAGCACTGAATAGGAGGCCTCTTGGTTCTCGGGCACTGTGTACCGGGGCTCGTCCTGGGCCGGGTGCTGCAGCAGCTGGACCCGTGAGGGCACCACGCTGAGGATGTGGTCCTCTCCAGCCAGTCCACATTTGGTGAAGCCTGTGCCCGTGTCAATCACCGCCGCCGCCATGTCCTGGTAGGGGCCCAGAGAGTGGCGGCAGAGCAGCGGGGACGGCACTGGCAGAGCGTCTGTGGTGGGCATCAGTTCATAGCAGGCCCCACGCAGCAGGCCAAGGTGTGCAAGCACTGATGAGTGTGTAATGTCCTTGGGTGGCAGCTTGAACTGGGGACCCTGGGGCTCGGTGCCCACCACGGCCATGGGCAAGACCTTGCAGCCAGTGCCAGGTGTGGAGAACGTGACCAGGGAAAACTGCTCCTTCTGGGTGCTGGGGGAGCTGCCAGGTTGCCAGGATGAGAGCCGGTGTGTGCTGGAGCTTTCGGGGGCACCGGCGCTGACCTTTTCTCTGCTCATGTAGACGCAGGTCTCCTCGGGGGCCAGGGGCACCTGAAGTACCCCCACACGGGCCGGCAGGCTCAAGGGCTCCCCTTCCTGGCACAAGGTGGAGGCCTGGCCAGGCTCCCTGGTGATGGGCGGCCCTCCTGAGATGATGGGCTCTTTGGGAATGGGGGGTTCTTGAGAAAAGGGAGTCTTCCCAGTGAGAGAAAGCTGCCTGGCAAGAGGGGTTCCAGTGAGAGGGAGCAGACCAGGAAGGGGGAGCTGCCTGGGGGAGGGGGGCTGCTCAGCGAGGAGTGGCTGTCCAGAAAGGTGGGTCTGCCCAGTGAGGGGGCACTGCGCAGCAGAGGGAGGCTGACCTGTGGGAGGACACTGTCCAGCAAAGGTATGTTGCTCCGTTAGAGGCGGCCGACCACCGAGGGAGGTCTGCCCAGCACCCTCAGCCCGAAGGCTGCCAGGGTGAGCAGTAAGGACCTCTTTCTGGCTGTGGTTGCCTATATTCTCCTGAAGCAGGGATCTGGGCACCTCCTGGGTTGGGGCCTGGGGAGCAGGCTCTGCAGTTTTCTCTGAGTTCACCCACTGCAGTTTCTTGGGCTGGACCATGGAGGTGTCCTGCATCCAGATGGTACGACTAGGTTCATTATTTTCAGCATTGGGTTTGGAGCAGCCCGGATCATGGACATGGCTCAATATTCTCTCACCAAATTGGAGGGGGATCCCCAGTGGAATGGGCCTAGTGAACACTCTGAGGGGTGTCTTGATACCAGGGGAGTCCCGTGACTCCAAGTTGAGCCTGCCCTCCTTGGGAACCAGGGCCACCTCTCGGTAGCTTCCAGATGAGAGGCTGGAGGGCACAGAGCTGGACAGCATGGGCGAGGCCGACCAGAAGTTGGAGCGATTGCTGTCCAGGGAAAGGATAGGCATGGCTAACGGTGGAGTGGACAACACATTTTCGGGGACATAGATGGATGGATGGCTGGGCATGACACCTAGCAACACTGCCCGTGAACCCATGGGGTCATGGCACAGCAGCCCCATCCTGGTGTTCCCTGTGGCCATATCGAACACCAGCACGTGGTCTTCCACAGCATCCCGGAGCTGGCAGGTAGGGGCACTGGAGGGGGGGATCTGGATGGCTTCCCTGGGAGACTGGACTGGTGAATGCTTGTGGCGGGAGACTTGGTAGGCAGACTGTGGCACATTGGAGCCGGTATTGTTGCAAACGTTGAGAGGCTGCTGGTCTGGCGGTGAGCTGCTACTCTCCTGGCTATTCCTCTGGGACTTGGGGGTACCCGGCGGTCCTGAGCCTGGTGTTGGGCTGTCTGGCCTAGAGGTACAGACGGGGGCCTTCTCTGCTGGGTTCTCAGGCAGTTTGGATAACACCTGCGTTCTGGCAACCTCGAGCTCCTGGACATGGTCTGAGGACTCATTCGGAGAAGGCGCTGGGGTGGGAGGCTCCTTCCGAAAACCAAAATCCACTTTGTCCTGGCAGGACGAGACCACTTTGGAAGACTCCGAGAGGCCTGCCCATTGGTTGCCACTCTTCCTGGGCAGGAGGTCTTGGGACAGGCCATTGGTCGTGGCAGTGGTGTCTGTCAGGTGGTCAGAGTTGCAGGTATAAGGTTCCACTGCTGCCGGCACCGGAGCTGGAGCGGCAGCTGGAGCGTTTGCCTGAGTTGGAGCTGGAGGGGCCTGGGCCGGACATGGGCACGTGCCCTGGTCCTGACTTTGGGCTGGAGCTGGAAGAGGACCTTGGGCTGCAGCCAAGCCCTCATCCCCTGAAAGGAAATAGGGTAGCCACCGGCTCTTCCTGCTGCCCAAGGGGGCTACCTGGTCAGGGCTGCAGGGGCCTTTGCCCCAGCCTACCAGGACTTTAGCTGGAACCTTGCCCTGCCCGGCAACCTGCACCTGAACCCGGGAGCGGCAGAATCCATGCTGGATCGTGTCACTGGTGTTGTCACTGTGTGTGCCCACAGGCAGGGCCAGGGTCCTGTTCTCCACGACGAGATGCGTTGGGGTTCCCACGATGGAGCTTGGAAGCGGGCTGGTAGAGGGAAGTCTTGGAACATCTTGGGAGGTCTGCCCACAGACACACTGGGAGCCAACCTCAGCAGGATCCTGGTGTAGCTGGTAAATGGGCTCGGGGACCTGGGCCTGGGAGTCAGGGTCACAGGTCCTATCGATGATGGCCTCAGTGGACAATGACAACGCCTGCCTAAAGTATACAGATCCCGAGTTTATCCATGGTCCCTGGGACCCTCTGAAGCCCCCCTTTGGCTGCTGGCTGCTGGCCGAGGGGTGGCCTTGGGGGCCCGGTGGATCAGGGTCCCCCACCTTCTTGGTGACTTCCATAGTCCTGCTCCATGCCCTAGGTGCCCTGCCCCCACTTCATTGCCATGGCAACCCCACACATCACAGCCCCCAGTGACCTGGGTGGGGGGTGACAGAGTGTGGGAAACCAGGGGCCCCACCCCCCTGAGGAATGGGCCTGCCCAGGGAACCTTGGGAGACAGAAAGGCCCCGGGACCTTGGTGAAGTCTGCCAATCCTAGGCCAGCCTCCTCTCCCCTTACCAGCCGGGTGACTGACTGACTACTCTCTACCCAAGCCAACTGTAGGGTGAAGGTGGCGCCCCTTGTGGCAGGGGCTGGGAGTGGCGGTGTAAGGCCAAGGGAGAAAGGTAGGCAGGGGAGACCTGGATTCCTGGTCTACCTCAGATGCCAGACTTGGTTCTTTCTCCTCTCTTCTCATGTGGCAACTTGAGACTTTAGCCCTGACCCAGGGATGAGTTCCAAGGATGTGACACAAGGCCCTTTGGGGGATCAAAGCCCCTTTACCACTCAGTCCTGGGAGACAGAAGAGAGTGAGTGGCCCAGATCAGGCCCGTGCTCCTCTCCCCCATGTTCCCTGGCTCCCGCTCCAGGGACAGCAGCTCCTTGGCAGTCTTTCTACTCCATATGGTTCTCCTCTGCCTGTGCCTCTTAGAGCCCCCTCCCCAGAGCCACATGTCCTTGAAGCCTAGAACCAGTATCCCACAGAGTTGGGTATGGGGGAGACAAGGATGGGGGTGGGGCCTTTGCTCAGAATCCTCAAGTCAGAATGTTCTAGCTCTTGTCACATTGTGTCAACCTCACCTTGGCTAGGAGGGGGCAGACCAATTAGCATAGGGCTAGGCCACAGTGGACACAGGGCCAGCCAAGTGACAATTACATATGTATGGGGCACAGTCGGGACACAGTAAGCACAGGGCTGACTATGGAGTGCAGATATGGTTGGTGCAGGACTGGGCACACAGTGGGCATAGCTGTGTATATAGTAAGGACAAGCTGGACAGAGGACTGGACACAGGGTAGGAACATAGGAAAGGTAAGTGTTAGCTTGGGTGGACACTCCCACCCTCCCTTTCTTAGATGGGCAAATGTAGGACAGGGAGGGGTGGGACCTGTCTGGACCACCAGCCCAGGTCTAGACGTGCCCTACAGCCATAGAAGACAGGCCTAGGCAGCAGTTTGGGGACCCAACCATTACCACAGGCCTAGTCTGGAGGTTCTGACCTGGGGCACAGTCAGCCCTCCTCCCTCCTGCCAGCTCTGAGCTCTGAGCCTCTTCTGTCTGGTCCCCAGGCCTGTGTCCTTTCAGGCCTCAGTCTTTCTGCCCAGGAAACAGGTTTGTGGAGAATGCAGCTGTCGGCTTGTCCTCTGAAGCAGTGTTTTCACAAAAGTTAAAAATAGTGCTTACAGTTGGCCGTGGGGTGTGAAACGATGTGACCAGGGACCAAGGCTGGCACTGTGCAGCGCCTGCACCTTCCTGACAGGCACTGAGCAAAGCCTGACTCAGCCCCGTTCAGGCCCCCTGGTCCCCCTCCCCCTCCCCCAGATGCTGCCTTCAGTTAAGCGTGGGGACAGATTTCTCGGGACGCTACTGCTCACCCCACACTGTGGCCCAGGAAGGTGGCGGGGCCGAAGGGTCTGTGGCCTGCCCGTGTGTACATGCGCGTGCACATACCTGCGGAACGCTACCGACTTTACTAATCCCTGGCCCACACCGATGTCTTCCCCCCACGACGGAGATGCTGGTGGCGGCCTCGAGCGCAGGTGCAGGCCTTGAGCCCGGCTGCACCTGGGAGGGTCGGGAAGGCGGGGAAGGAGGCCCTGAGAGCCCCCTGCCTGGCTGACCGCTCAGCCATCCCCCATCTCCTACAGAAGTGGGGAATAATCCTCCTTTCCAGGGCTGGGAGCTTTGTGAACAACTGACCTGAGATATTCTCCTAAGGTGTCCTCGGGGAAGGGAGCGGAGCCAGCTGCAGGTGTGGCCCAGGAAGGCAGGCCCAGAGAGAGCAGTCCTGAGAGAGGAGAAAGCTCTTCCCCCCCCCTCCCCCGGGAAGCAAACACCCCTTATAAGAACAATGACTGATGTTGACTGGGTTCTTCCTGCGAGGCGGGCCATGCCGAGTGCTCATGCTCGTAACCCAGCCTTGCGGTAATTGGATGAGTCCGGCACTATCATCCCTATTTAATAAATGAGGAAATCAAGGCACAGAGAAGCGAGAGAACTCCTAGAAATCTCAGCGAAATGAGTAGTAGAGCCAGAACCCGAAGCCAGGCCACCAGGCTCTGGACCCACACTTCAGAAATCCACGTACCACCCCTGGGTCCCGTGCCCAGGGCTGGCAGGCATGACCCTGCTGGAAGGGAGCCAACGTGCTTCCCTTCTGAGTGCTGCAGCCCCAAGCCCCCACCTAAGCTGTGCCCCACATGAACCTTCTCCTCTGCCCAGTAGCCCAGCAGGTGGCCCCAGCCTGGGAGCAGCATTTTCCCTGCTGGCACCTCTAAGCCAGTGCCCTCCCAGGAGCCTGGCAGGGCTCCATAGGGGCCAGCTACACACCCTGCTGAACCAGGCTGAGTTCCTTTGTACTCAGAATTCTTGGCTGGCCAAAAGCCACTACATTTCATCCAGGTAAGAGGAGGGGCAGCAGGGCAGCCAGAGAGGCTCCCAAGCTAGACCTCCTTCTGCTGAGCCCCCAGGGTTCGGGCAGGGACATTGCCACTGTACCCCTCCCCCCTACATGTTTTTAAACAGTCTCTCACCACGAAGAAGGGCAACCAATTCTATTTCTGATTCTGGAAAGTGAGGAGGGCCAACATGTTGCCATGGCAAACTGGAGAGCCCCTCCCCGAGGCTGAGCCCATTCCCCAGGCTGAGGGCTCTCTGGGATGGAGGGGCCCAGGAGAACCAGAAGAAACCCAGCCTGAGGGAAAGGCCATAAGGAGTCTCCTCTGTGAGGGTAGGTCCTGACATTGCCTCCTCTCACTCCTCACCAGGCCCTCTCTGAACAGGCTTTGGGGAAAGGCCCTGACCCCTGTGGAGTGGGTCCAGCTTCAGCAGATGGAGTCAGGGCACTCTGAGAAGCCGTTCTTCCTTGTGGATCAGGCTAGAACCCTCCTACCTAGGATGTCTTGAGGGTGGTGGGCAGGAAGGCCATCGAGGGGAGAGGGAAGGTTCCAGGACTAGCCAAGTCTCCCAGACCTGATTCTCCAATGCACCTGTATTTTTGGCTTCTTTGTGTTCTCAGGAAACAGCTCTGTCAAATCCTTGGCCCTGCACTCTTCCAGTCTACCTGTCTTCCCCTCTCTGTGCCCTGGGAAGACTCTGGATAGTTCTAAAAATCTAGGATCAGAAGGAGCCATAGGGGCGCCTGGGTGGCACAGCGGTTAAGCGTCTGCCTTCGGCTCAGGGCGTGATCCCGGCGTTATGGGATCGAGCCCCACATCAGGCTCCTCCACTATGAGCCTGCTTCTTCCTCTCCCACTCCTCCTGCTTGTGTTCCCTCTCTCGCTGGCTGTCTCTATCTCTGTTGAATAAATAAATAAAATCTTTAAAAAAAAAAAAAAAAGAAGGAGCCATAAAGGGCTCCCAGTGGAGGCAGCCACTTGGGAATGGAGTGGAAAGCAAGGCCTGTTTCCCCAGAGGTTTATGCCCACTGTCCAGGGGCTCATACACCAGCCCTCCTGACCCAGAGGCTGCAGACGGGTCACATTTAGATCTGTGAGGGGAGGGCATTCTGGGTAGGAGCACAGCCCAGGTAAAGGCAGGCTTCTGAGAAGACCTAAAAGGATGTTGTGACCCAAACTTCTCAGGGTACCAATGGGAAACCGAGGCCCCAGAGAGGAAGGAGTTGCCCTTGGTCTCCTGGCTTCACAGACTGCTCCACAGGGCTCTGGGTTTCCCTCTCCGGACCCTCCTCCCTCGGGCTGCCCAAGTGACCTGTGAGCACTAGCACCCTGTTTCCCTGAAGCCTTTCCTGGCCAGGGTGCACCCATTCCAGAGGGGCAGCGGACCCCTCCTCCTCCCTGGTTTCTCTGCCTGACCCCGAAGGAAGACAGCCACGGTGCAGAGAACTCCAGCCCCAGGGGAGCCCTTGGTGGGATGAGGGGTGATAATCTATTCTGAATCCGGAATGTGGAATGCAGATCCAAGAGTGCCAGGAGGATGTGGCTTTTGAGCTCTAAGGGATAGGAAATTTAAATAACAGATGTTTAAACAACCTTCCCGGCAAGCCGCAGCGCAGTGACCCCTCTGCTGCGATGTGTTACAGCTTAAAAATAGCCCACAATGAACTGCTCTGAGCTCCAATTGACTCAAGCTTACGTAA
Source organism: Ailuropoda melanoleuca (assembly GCF_002007445.2). Lineage (NCBI taxonomy): Eukaryota > Metazoa > Chordata > Mammalia > Carnivora > Ursidae > Ailuropoda > Ailuropoda melanoleuca. The sequence continues at coordinate 18,403,837 of NC_048221.1, forward strand.
CTCTGCGTGAAAGATGGCCAGCCGCACCAGCCTGGAGGGAGGGCGATGGCAGAGACACCCTGACAGCTCCGGGGCTGAGGCCAGCTCCTCCCCGTCCTTAGGAGCAGCCCCCCAGCCAGCAGCCAGCCCAGGTAGGGGCAGAGAAAGTGCTTCCAGAAACACGCATCATTCCATGATGATTGTAGACGAGACCTCTGACCACATCTGCAGAGGGGAGGTGAGATCTGCCCTCCCTCAGGGTCCTGGAAGAACCCAGGCCCTGTGGAGGGTGGCTCGGTCAGAGCCGGCGGGCAAGGAGCCATGTGGGAAGGGGGACTGGGGCTGCCCAAAGGATTCTTCTCCCCCTTTGAAGAGGTGGCTCCCCAGCTTGGAGGAGCACGTCAGCAGGACGGATGGCTGGCTGAAGCTGGCACTACCACAGAGGCCAGGAGTGGAGCTGACTCCTTTGGGGCCTCTAAGTCTCTATGGTCCAGGCTGCACAGGTGGGGCTTAGGACATGGGAAAGTGAGAACAGGCTTCCCAGCTGACTGAAGATCTTGTGATCCTGTAATCTTGGCTGCCAGCTGCTTTGAGTCCCCTGCATTTCCTGAGACGTGCCCAGATCCCAAGTGCCCAGTCCAAGACTGACCATAAGTGTGCAGGTGGCTAAAGCGACCTGAGAGGGAATGGAGAAGAGAAGGAAGGCAAAGACGCCCCCGGCATTGGGAGCCTCGTGTGCTCCCTCTGCCTCTGCCCTTGCTGAGCCCCAAGGATCCAGCAACTTCCCTCAGCTCCCAAGACATGAGTTCAAAATAGGAACCACCACGGGCCTCACATCTGAGCCTCCACTGAGCAACAGGGAGACTGGTGAGGGCCCAATACCAGGGTCTCCTGTCACCTGCCCAGCCAGGGCAGGCTGTCAGGGCCGTAAGTGCCTCTGTTTCCCTGATAAGGTCAAGGCTGCCAGATGCGTGGAGTAGAAGCTGCAGGGGAATGACTAGCCAGGGTAGGGCATGATCCCAGAATGGTCCTGGGATTCTCATCCTGCACAAGGAGTGTGATCTGGGGGCCTCCCTTCACAGGGCAGCGTGCCCGTCCCTGCTGGGCTTAGCCTGAATATCCCGGAACCAGGCACGGAAGATGCTCAGGGCATTGAAGGAATGGAGAACAAGAGGCAGAAGCTGTGGGGAGGTTCAGGAGCAGAGCCACCCTCCCTTATAGATCCTGGAGCTGGGAGTTCCCATCTGGGATGGACCGCTGGGGCTGGAGGGCTCAGGAGAAACAGTCATTTCTAAGGGTTTGGGAGGATGTCGATGTGAGGTGGCTGGGATCCAGGAGCCACACATATGGACTGAGCGGGGTCAGGCAAGCTCTGCCAACTGCTGGGCATCTCCTGCCAAGCTTTGGGCCAAGGACTCCCACCAGGGGAGGACCAGGTGTGGAGGCCATGGCTCCAGGTCACCATCCTTAAACCTGAAGAACCCAGGCCACCCAGGAAGCTACCACAGCCGGATGTGACTGTCACAGCTGCCCAGGCTCCTCTGGCATCTACACTCACTGGTTGAACACCCTGGCTGCAACAAACCCCAGAGTGGCAGGAGAGAACGAGGCTCAGCCGGCCCCTCTGTACCAGATGGGGAATGCTGGGGCCCTTCACGGACTCCTCCCCACTCCTCTGGGCCAGGTGGACCCTCACGGGGGAGCAGAGCAGGGGCTCTGAGTGAAGAAATGCTCAGATCCGGGGGTCTTGCCAGAGGGGAGTTTCCCAGCCCAGCACGGAGTAAAAGGTGGTCTTCATCAGGGCCTGGTGGTTGGGGCTCCGTGCTCAGCTACTGATTTCGGGACTGCTTCTCCCCAGGCAGAGGCAGGAAGTGTGAGATGCTGCCTGGGCCTCTCTGAGCCTCAGACACTCCCCACAGCACCCATGCCCCCCACCCCATCCTGGCACTGGGGTCCTGCTCTCTCCATTAGGTAAAGAGAGTTCATTTGTGAAGTAGCACCATTTGTACACCTGTGGCCTCATGGGCTGCACAAAGAAAGTGACTGGTGAGGCCAGTGTCCCAGAAGATCCCCAGGTTTGGAACGGGGCAATACCTGGAGCTCTCAGGTGTGACCCCAGAAGGCCTTGGGATCCCTGGGAAATTTCTCTGGAAGGCTGGGATTGAGGCATATGGAGGATCTCAGACCAGACTCATGGCCCCCCATCAAAGCAGGTCGGTCGGCCCCGTGCCTGCTCTCCAGGTGCCAGACAGCAGTGACACCAATGGGCAGTCAGGAGGCTGTGAGTCATCTGCAGCTTGCTTGGGCCCAGCTCCCATCCTGGCCTCCCTCCAACCTTTTCTGGCACCTGCTTGCCCCCAGCCCCACTGGGCCGCGATGGAGGGGGATGAGGCAGGGGAGCGGCTACCTGCTCTCCACAGCTCATGGTAGAAGACCGGACTCCCAAAGCTCCAAGAGAAGCCTCTGCTCACCCCATCCCACCCTAGTGGCAGGCCTAGGCCCACCAAAGCCACCAGCAGCTTTCCCCCTCACCCACCACGCCTGAGATACTCCTCAGGCCTCCCCCAGGGGCAAGGCAGCTCAGTCTTCACTGGCCCTGGAAGCCATTGGAAACCACCCAGCTCCCCCAGCCCATCTGGGGGCCTGGAACTAACCCTCCCTTACTCTTCTCCCTGGGGGCCCCGTCAGGAATTTGAGACCCTGAAGCTGTTCCAGTTCTTAACACTCCAGCTGGACCTGCAACTGCTCACTTGACTCTGAGGATAGGGCTCAGAGCTTGGGGGCTGCAGCCCTGGGGGGAGGAGGGGCAGCTGTGCCATGATTCAGGGGCCCAAGCACCTGCTTAACTGGGGCCCCTCTCTAGAGAATCCTGGCCTTGGAGGCCCTTGGCTCAGAAATATGTCCAAAGCCCAATATTGTGGCTGCACAGAAAAGCTGACACCCCCTGAGCTGTCCTCTATCTCCCTTCTTTGAGAACCCTCCCCTGGTAAGCTCCCCTCCCAAGCACAGACCCCCCTCTCTTATGAGCAGATAAGCCAGTGGTCCCTGAACTTCAGAGGCTCAGTGGGGAAGGAGCCTCAGTCCAGCTTCAGAGAGGCCCCTGGGCCTTCTCCTCACTCCCCACCCAGGGCGGGGAGCTCTTCAGATCCCCCGGATGAGGTCAGGGCAGGGGGACTGCAAGGTGGAGTGATGGAGACAGCCTTTTCCCACTAGGATGGGGACTACAGCTGTTGGGGTATTCTAGGACATTCCACTCATCTAACCTCAGGGGTGACACAACTGAGTCCCCCCCAACACACACACACAGGGACCAGAGGTCTCTGGCTGAGCATGCAAGGCTACAAAATTTCCTCTAGGTCTGAGCGGGGATCAGAGGTACAGTGGTAACCAGGCAGAGTCCATCTCTACCTCTCCAGAACATAGACCCCTGATCTTTGGAACCCTGCGCTTGAGCAGAAGAGCCTCCTTTTAAGCTTTACCCACATGTCCTCAGGGTCTTCAGGCTCCCCATGGCAGGGCCTCCTTTGGCCTGAGGCAAAGAGCAGGCAGCAGTATGGGCAGAACACTGCTGGGCAGCTCCAGTCCCAAGGAAACCCCCACTCTATTTACCAGGGAGCTCTTGCTCCAAACCCAAGTTTCCATGTGTGACAGGGCAAAGAGCTGGGAACTCACAGGAGAGGGAGCTTGCTCCCCTTAGGGTGAGTTGGGATGTCCCAACTGGCAGGATGGAGGCCACAGGGGTCCTGAGCAAGACAGAGGAATGACCTGGGCCCAGTCACTGGCATCCCAGCTGCTCCCACCTTTAGCATCTAGGGTGTGGGGGAGGAGCAGTATGAGGAGGAAACTGTCCCTGCTCTCCAGTGGAGTCTGCCCCTCTAGTGGCTATTGTGCAGTGGCCTTGACGAGTATAAATAACCTGGGCAGTTTAGCATCTTGGAGCTGGTGCCTTGAAAGTGTGGAGCTGAGGCCTTGCTGCTGGCTCATCTCTCTCAAGGCCTCAAGGGCAATGCTGGCAGGACTGGGGGGCGGGGGGAGTTGGTCTCCATGTCCTGACTCTGTGTGTGTGTGTGTGTGTGTGTGTGTGTGTGTGTGTGTGTGTGTGTGAGGGGGCCTTGCAGGTGCAACAGGGAGCCCTGAGAAGGGCTAGAAAGGGACAGACGTGGGCTGGGCAATGGGAGAAGATATTCTGGCTGCTGCTCGCCTGGGTACTCAACCCACCCTTCTTGGTTCCATCAAGAAGTCCCCAGGGCCCTGTAACCTGGGTCGGGGCCTTGCCCTACCCTTCCTGTTCCCTGGAGCCTTCTTACTGACCCTACCCCTTTCCAGCCTTGGAGTCTTCGTATGTGCTGCTCACTTCGCCCAAAGCTCTCTTCCCCCACCCCTGCTTCTGGCACAGTTCCCACCTGACAGGGCCTTAGCAGAAATGTCACCTCCTAGGGAGGCTTCCCTCACCTCTATTCTCTCTCTAAAGCTGCCCTCCATTCCCTCAAAGCAGCCTGTCTTTCTTTCATAGCATTGACCACAATTTGCACTTGGATATTCGTTTGTTCATTTAGTAGTTCAGGGGCCAGTGCCGGCGCGGTCACTGTTGAGTCTCCTGCGCCCAGCAGGCTGAGCACACGCCGGGTACCCTATAAATACTCATTGCATTGAGGATCACCCCACTGCTCCCACTGTGGAGTGAGGGGCCAAGGGGCCCTGCTCCCTCAGGTCGCCCTTGAAGGTTCAGGGGCAGGGACAGGACAGAGGTCAGCTTGCGCTGCCCTGGCCTGGGAAGGCCCAGAGGCAGTTTGGGATGAACTTCTGGGCTGCTAGGCAGGTCCCATCCCCAGGGCTGAGGTCACGTGGGCTGTGGTGGCTCTGAGAGAGGCCGGGGCCGACCCGCGCTCCTGTGCACAGGTGTGGTCTGCAACTGTTCCAAGGGCTTGTTCGCCTCATCCGAGGCACCAGGGCCCAGGTTCACATAGGCTGCAGGCAGCTGCACGTAGTGGTCCCCGAGCAGTCTGGTCACCACATGCTCTACGTCCTCCACCAGCGCCGTGAAGGTGGGTCTCACCCCGGGGTCCGGCGCCCAGCAGCGAAGCATCACTGCATACCTGCGGGGGGAGGGGCATGGCAGAGTGCGGCACAACCCCCGCGGGAGATCCTGGGCTGCGCACCCACTGTTAATCCCGTGGCAGGCCACAAAGGGATGAGAACAGGTGACAAGGCCCAGTGGGGAGCGTTGCCCAGTCAGGGGCGGCTCTTCTCAGCATTGCGATTGAGGGTCCAGTCCTGCCTCCCCACCCTGGCAGAGGTCCAATTGCCCTGAGGGTTAAGAGCTTGGACTCCCGTGCCCTGTGACCTGAACAATGGGATCTTGGGCAAGTTCCTTAAGCTCCCTGTGCCCCTGGATCCTGCCCTGATCACAGAGCTGTTGGGGCAGAGGGTAGGAGGACGCCCGTAAAGTGCTTAGCTTAGGGCGCAGCTCACGAGCTATCACAGTTTTTTCTTACGTCTTTTAGGAAGGAAACCTGTTCCAGTGAAATGGGGATTAAAAGTCCTGAGCCACGGACTTGGGGGGTGGCACCAGCGGCACTGTGATTCCCAAGCCATGCTTGTCTGGGTTTGCCTGGTGGGTTCTAATACATGCCTCTTTATCTTGGAAATGCGGTCCCTGCCTCAATGACACTAAGTGCCCTACACACAATGACCTCCTAATTCTCCGACTCTCTGAGGGTGGTACTGCCGTCATCCCAACTTCACAGATGAGGAAACTGAGGCTTCGAGAGGAGAAGGGACTTGGCCTGGTCTAGCAGATGCTGTGGCGGTCCACCTAGATCCCCTTTTTCTTCCCCCAGAAGAGCTGCTGGCTCTTGCCTGAGCCTTCCCTAGGAAGTGCCTTAGGCAGAAAATAGTGGCCTTCCCCAAGCCCTCGCTGTGACCAGTGACTTATTAACGTCTAGTCCAGGGACCCGGCCCCTTGATCCAAATTTTGTAAAACTCCGAAGAGCCATCCCAGATCAAGCAGCCCCTGTGGGATGGGCTACGGCCTTGCTGCATTGCCCAGCTTCCCCCGCGGCCCAGTCCTGCTTCCCTGGCCCCCAGTCTACCAAGAAACCCCCCGTACATATATCCCCAGCTCTGTACATATATCCCCTGTACATATAACCCGGGGGCAGATGGGCGGTTGAGATGACTTCCCTTACTTCAAACCAGATGCATTAGTGAAACGAAAAAGGTTAAACCCAAGGCAGGCAGGGCCGGAGGAAGCCTTACTCATACCCTTTCAGAACACAGCCTGAGACAGGAGCCATCAACTACCTTTACCTGTGACCTGGTTCTTCCTGTTCTAACCACAAACACCTGGGCACAGGCGAGGCACGCGCACGGCTCCTGAAGCTGAACCCTGGCACAGACCCACTGGGCAGGCACGGTGACAAGGCAGCCGCCACCATGCCTTGGGAACAGGGAATCTGAAACTATATTCAGGAGGGAAAAATTTTTATCTGGAGACGTGGAGGGGGCTGGTGTGGGAGCTAATGGAACCCTTCCTTGAGGTTAAGTGAATGGAAAAGATGGAAAACAGGCCCCCTTGGCGGGGGTGGGGTGAGAGGAGTGCTGAGAAATCAAATCACTGGCCTCAACCCAGACTCTGAGTGGGGAGTACCGTTACCATGGTAACCATGATATCCTCCCAGCACTCAGCCCCAAATGGGGGCGGAACCAGTCCACAGGCGAGGAAACTGAGGCCCAGAGAGGGGCCCTTTCCGGGTCGACCAGAGGGTCAGTTGGAGAGCCAGGAGAGAGCTCTGTCTCTTGCTCCTCCCTCGTCTCTGGGGCCCAAATCCCTCCCACCTCCACCTCCACATACTCACAGAGAATTGGGACAATACTCAGGCTGGGGCAGGCGCCGACCCTGGGCCAGGAATTGAGGGAGGTCAAAAGGGTCAATGTGGGGGTATGGAGGGGCGCCCCGTGTCAGCAGCTCCCATAGCAGCACACCAAATGACCACTGTGGGAAGGAGAGAGGAGACTCAACTCTTACCCCAAACTTGGGGGCAGGTGGGCCCCCCAGGTCCTCTACCTCCCAAAGCCCTCCAGCTGGAAATCAATCAGAGCCCACCCTCAGTACCTCACAAGCCTCTTCCCTCAGTCTCTTCTCATCACCGAACCCTGCCCAGAGTTGGGCCTGGGGAGGCCCTGCCTGTATTGTCTTCAAGAAGCCAATGAGCTCACAGCCCCCTCTTGCCCTGGCAAGAGGAGTCCGTCTTAGACCTGTTCCAGAGGCGGGCCAATGGGCTGTGGGGGGCTGCTCAGCTTGGGGATTCCCGGGACTCAGAGCATCAGCTGGAGCTGAACGGGCGAGGCCAAGTGCTCTCCCAGGACACGGAGGCCTTGTGGGCTCTGGGGCAGGTGGGGGCCTCACCACGTCAGACTTGGTGGTGAATCTGTAGGTCTGCAGGCTCTCCAGAGCCATCCATTTGACAGGGAGGCGAGCGTGGCGGTGCTGTCGAACACTGTAGTACTCCTTGTCCAGGACATCGCGGGCCAGGCCAAAGTCAGCCACCTTGACAGTGAATGACTCATCCAGCCTTGGGGGGGGAGGGAATCACACTCAGGACTGGCCCCCAGATGGGCCCTGAACCCATCTGTTCCAGGCCTTCACAGGGCTTCAGAGCCATAGTGTCCAATCTAAGCCTGCGCCAGGAAGACAGGAAAACTGAGGGCCAGAGAAGGGAGGCCATGCCCAGGGCTGCATAGCAAGGGCTAGAGTGGGGGCCCTTCCCTGAGGTGCCTTTAGGCAGCTGCACACCCTGGTGCCCTGCCCCCTTTCTTCACCCCAAGTGCTCTGGCCCCTTACATGCAGTTCCGAGCAGCCAGGTCCCTGTGCACAAACTTCTGCCCTGCCAGGTACTCCATGCCGCGGGCGACCTGAAGGCCGAAGCTGATGAGGTCCTTCACCGTGGGATTCTGGGGCCACAGGGGAGTTGGTAAGCAAGGGCTGAGCAGCTCATCCCCGGCCACTGCCCACATCTCCCGACCCCCTCCCCCCGCCCCCACCGGGCCCCCTCAGCACCAACCCGCTGCGGTGAGCGGATGAACCGAAGCAGGTCTCCATGGCGCATGTAGGGCAGCAGCACACGGGGCAGCCCCGCCGGTGGCAGCACGATACCGATGAGAGCCAGCACGTTCGGGTGGTGCAGACCGCGCATGAGCAGCCCCTCGCGCAGGAAGGCTTCTACCTCCTGCACCTCCGTAATGCCTGCGGAGTGGCTGGGGTCAGGCTTGGACCGGGGAGACCCTCTGCCAGGGTCAGATGGGGAAATGGAGAAGAAAGGTCTCCTGCTCCGGGTCACTCCGCAAAGTGGGAGCACAGCGGGGACGGGGACCCTCCTGGCCTCTTCCCCACTTACGACTCAGCGACTTGATGGCACAGTGGATTTGATTCTGGTCCTTGTCTGTGTATGCTCCATGATAGACAACTCCAAAGTGGCCTGGTGAAAGGGAGATGGTGAGGGGACCCCAATGCCCCGGGTGCACACCACGCCCTCTCACAGGCAACCAAACCCCAGAGCACCAACTGGCCCATCTGACATTAAAACCAAGCAGCAGCTACATGGTGACAGAGCCTGCAGCCCACCCATGCCCCCCTAATCCACACCAGAATCCACTGAAGACAGAATGAATTCCTATCCCACATATGAGCATATGGAGGCTCAGAGATGTTCTGTGATATTCCCAAGGTCTCAAAGCTTGGTGAGAAGGCCAGAGCAGAGTCCTGCCTAAATGTCTCAAGCCCATGCCATCTCAGGACTCCATCTGTGCCCCAGCCCCGCCCGTCTTGGCCCCCACACCTTTGCCAATGACTCGGTCACTGTGAGTGACCACCCGCTCATGGGGAATCAGCACATCCTTGACCTCGGCCAGGAGAGCAGAGTCCAAGTCCCCAAGCTGGATGGATGCTGTCCGCAGCAGTGGGACGCAGGACCCATCCCCACTGTCTGAGGAGGATGCTTTGTGGTCCCGGGGGGTGGCATCCGGACCATCCAGACCGTCGGCGTCAGGGGCTGCTGTGGAGGAGATAGAGTGAGGGGATTGTGGAGCAGAGCGCATGGCTCCCCCTTTCAGAGCTTCCCCTGTCTCACCAAGGTCATTTCTGTAGTCAGAGCCTGAGCGGAACACAGGCAAGAGCACAGCTCCGGCCGTCCGGTCCAAGGATGCCAGGTCACCTGGGTTTAGAGACAGGACTGTGGAAAGACAGCCCTTGGTGGCCAGCCTCTCCAAACTCCTAGAGGTTGCCTTGTACCCAGGGGGTGTGGGCAGACCTCCAAGGCCTGGGCAGACAGAGGATATAGGGACTTGGAGATGCCATGGTTTGGGGGTACAGACTGAGTCGGGAGAGGAGCGGAGAGCTCACCTAGCTGTTTCCTCCGCCGGTAGTTGAAGATCAGCGCAGCAGCCAGCACAGCCACGAGCAGGAGCAAGGCCAGCAGGACACCGAGGAGTAGCCCCTGGGGCACCCTCTCTGGGCCTGGCCGTACCACCCTGCCCGGGATGTGACATTCACCATCCACGCAGACCTGGGGGCAGGTAGCAGCTCAGGCCCAGCCTGCAAGCCCTGGCCCACGTCTCCCGTAGAAGGTCAGCTGAGCTGCCTACCTGCAGGGGGACGCCGTCCTTGGCAAGTTGCAGGGAGGGGGGCAGAGGGCAGATGACCACATCCCCCCGGAGCTCATGCTGGCAGATCTTACCATCCACGGTCACGTTCATATCCACACAATCAGCCACAGCGCCCAGCCCAATATACTGCAGAGACAGTCATGAGGACTGGCCAGTGCCCCCATCTCCTCTGGGCAAGGCTTCAGCCCTAACCCTCCACCGTCCCTGCCCGCCATCCCGCACACTGACCTCAAACTTAACGGCATGCTCCTCAGGCTTCAGTGGGGCCAGGTCAGTGCTGGGCAGATGGGGTGGGGGCAGGAAGCGAAAGCCGGGCAGTGTGAAGCCAGCAGCTCCATCTCCCCGGGCAGTCAGGTTCCCTGTCACCCACCCCTGGGGGCTTCGGACCACATATTCAGGCAGGTGGCATGACTGCTGCGCCGGGGACTGCCTCTCACACTGCTGGACCCATGCAAGAGTGGTTAGCGAGGCATTCCTCCTCCCGCCACCCCTGTCTCCTCAGCCCAGCATGGGGTAGAGCTGGAACTCAGGGGACCCATCCAGCCTTCCTCCCTCCTGGCTAGTGCCCACCTGGCAGCTGCCCGTGCCCACTCACCCTGTTTTCCACTGCCCTAAGCCCATCATGGAACGACAGCACTAGGCTACACACCGAAATCAGATTCTGGCCGTGGATGGTGACGCGGGAGCCACTGTGGAGGAGAGCAGTGTGGTGGGCTTGGGGTGCTCTCTTGGGCCAGCTCCCTCGTTCCTAGGAGACCAGAGCGGGCAAGGGGGTGGCACTTACGTGTAGCCACAGTTGGGACTGATGCCCAGCACAACGGGGTCTTCCAGGTAGAGGAAGTTCCAGGAGCCGGGCACCACAGCGCCCCCCACCTGCAGGCGAATGGGAACGCTGGCCGTAGCCGCCCCAGGGGGCGTGGTACATAAAAGCTGCCCCTCGCTGACCCTGCAGAACGGGGTGGGGGACTGGGCTCAGGATCACCCTCCGTGATGGTCAGACCTACCTTCTCCAAGGGTCTGCCAATCCCTCCCAGTTCCTCTGTTGGTCATCCCAACCTGCCCATACTCAGTGGTTCTGCTCAAAGATAGGGTCATTAAGTTTTCCAAGAAGGTAAGGCGGGAACAGGTTCCCCACAGCCTTGGTTGGAGCTAATAAACTTTGTGATGGGCTCTCTCGCCATCCCTAAACCACCCCCAGGCTGGAGGGGGCAACAGACCCTTCCTCCTGGAGCTGCTCCCTACACTGACCATGTGACTGAGCTCTCTCTCTTCCCTGGCAGGATCCAAGTCCCACCTGGTGAGGGCTTCCTGGGTGGGGCCCTGTAGCTTCCCCTCCCTTGGCCTGTTGGCACTTACCGTTCCAGTGGGCACTCAGTCCCATTGACCAGCACAGCCTGGCTGGTGCCTAGAGACAGGCCCTCACCTTCAAGGGTGAGGCGGGTGCCCCCTGCCCGTGGGCCAAAGACGGGCTTTACTGCTGTCAGCACCGGCTCCTAAGAGGGTATGGAGGTGGCTTAGCTTGGAATAAGAGGCCTTCCACTCCAAGCCCTTCCCTGCCCATGTTGCCCAGCTGGCCAAGGGCACAGACAAGGCAAGGTGGCCTCACCATGAAAGAGAAGCCTTGCAGCATGGAGGTGCCCTCTATCCGGAAGTGCTTCCCTGGGGGCATGTTGGTCATGGTGAGGCTGATGTTGGCGGGCCCAGCTGGCTGCATGCCCAAGGGCTCCACCTCACACTCAAGCTCCTCTACAAAGTCTTTCTGGGGCACTGGTCTAGGGCACCAGGGGAATCCACGGTTAGTCAGGGGTCACAAAGGCTTGGCTGCATGCCTGCCACATATCACAGGTCTCCTCTGAGCCTAAAGATGGCATCTCTTCGCTCCTCCCCTTCCTCCAGGGTAGGCAGGATCTGGTGAGGCAGGGAGAACTTTGCCCAGTTCCCGATTCAACAGATGGGTAGGGCATAGACAGGCTCAAGAAGGGACAGAGATGTCTCCTCAGACACCAAGAAGCCAGAACCACTGCAGCTTGCCTCCCACCTCCTTGCCTCCAGTAAGCAGAAGCCAGGGTCTCAGAGGGGAGGGGCTGCTTGTTCACCCCTGTCAGGGATAGGAAGGGCAGAGACCAGGACATACCTGAGGTTTGAATTGTCCTTGGGCAGCAGTCGGCAGGGACTTTGGCCCACGGTGACCTGATGGGTGCCCTCATGCACCAGATCAAGAGGGTGTGGGTAGAAGTTGGAGCCGCACAGGGTCAGCCTTGTGCTGCCCCTTCGGGGTCCACTCTGCGGGTAAAACTGAAGAGGGGGAGAGAGCCTGAGTCTCTCTGTGCATCAGGGCCCTCAGCGGTCTGTTTTCCCCAGAGTTTTCACTCATGCCCCTTGCCTGCCCTCCCTCCAGTCCCCCAGGGCACTCGCTAGTCCTCACTCGGGCACTTTTCTGCCTCCAAGTCTCTGCATGTGCCATTCCCTCTGCCAAGAACACCCTTCTAGTCGATACTGAGGACACTGCAGGCCTGAGGATCATGGTTAAGACATGCTGACCCCCCACCTGGGTGGCTCAGTTGATTAAGCTTCGGACTCTTGATTTTGGCTCAGGTCATGATCTCAGGGTTGTGAGATCAAGCCCCACGTTGGGCTCCACCCTGAGCCAGGAGTCTGCTTAAGATTCTCTCCCTCTGCCCCTCCCCCACTCGTGCACAAGCACATGCTCTCTTTCAAATAAATAAATCTTACCAAAAAAAAAAAAAAAGAGAAACTGAAAGAAATAGTATTAAAAAAAAAAAAAAGACATGCTGAGCTCCACCCCAGGCCCAGCTTGTCCCACCCTTACCTGTGCCCTGCCAAGCAAGCCATACCTCAGTAAGCTCAGGTGGGCAATGATCCTGTTGCCAGGAGCCAGGACACTCCTTCTGCCGTCCACACACGTCCCCACACCAGCCACAGCCCGTGAAACGCTGTGCCCGCAGACAACTCCCACAGGTGAGGAAGTGGCGGCAGCCAGGGCCCTGGATAGGCACCTGGAAGACCTTGGAGCAGCAGACAGGTGGCTCAGGGGTGATGGGAGGGGGAACCAGGCCCCACAGACGCCCTGGTTATTGTAGATCAGGGTGGCGAGACCTGTGTGTCAGTGCTTCCGGGATTGGTTGGAGGGGCTATGCTCCCACAGCCCCGGCCCCAGGCCTGACCCCAGTCCCACCTTACCTGGTCCCCAGAGGCAAAGAACAGGTGGTCTCCAAGGCGACTGACATCTCGTTGCACGGGCTGCCCATTGCTGCCCAGTGAGAAGTTGGACACATACAGCAAGTAGTTGAGAGATCTAGCCAGCTCCACCTGGGACAGGTTAGCTGTGAGCAAAATGGAAGTGGGGATGGGGACCCAGGGACAAGAAGCCATGGAGATGGGGGTCCTACCTGTAGGATGCGCCCATCAGCTGTGCCCATATGGGCCACTGTGACATTCTCAAGGCGTGTCACGTGCAGTGCAGTGACCTGCACTGTTCCTAACAGCCCGTTGAAGAGGTCCACACGTAACAGGCTATCGCTGACCAGCAGAGGGAAGTGATGGCAGCTGGCGTTGAGGCTGGGGACTTCCAGGCCAGGCTGGGGAGGGTCAGGGAAGGAGTCAGGGATCATCAGCACACCCTGACCCCTGGGGGCCTCTGTCAGTGACCACAGCAGCCCAAAGCCCCATCCCTTACCTGGCTTAGCTAGATAAGGCCCCACATCCGCCACTTACCTGCCCCCTTCCACCTATGGGTCTCTCAGAGGCAGTAAGGCCAGGAAAGAAGTCGCAAGCCAGAAGACTGGCTTCTTCTATGCCTTGCTCTGACCTGCCATGTTCATTCTGATGACTTAGAGTCTCACAGGCCCAACCCCATTCTGTCCTCACAACCTCCCTGTAAAGTAGTTGCTCTCACCAACCCGATTTTGCAGATAAGGAAAGGGCCTCAGAAAGCATTTGGTCACTTGTCCAGGGCCTTATAGCCTCTCAGGAGAGGAGCCAGGTAAGAAATCCGAGTTCTTGACCAGAGTCCTCTTCCGCCCCCTGCCGGTTATGCCCTGCACTTCAGCTTGGGCTTCCGTTTCCTCTCCAGCATAAAGCGGCTAAACTCTGGAGGTAATTGAGCCAGCGTGGGACTGGTAACATGGTCCTTCTCCCTGAGATTCCAAAGATCTTCCTGCACCTCCAGCTTCTACCTGTATCCCCTTCAGGGTAAAAAAGGGAAAAACCAAGGCCCGAAGTCTAGGCCCTGATTGTGGCCCTGATTGTGAGACACCCTCCCCTGCTCTTAACAAGGTGTTTTGGGGACTCCACTCAAGACCCCAAGGCAGGACTATGGAAGCTTCTGGGAAATCAGATCAGGGTAAGAATACAAGGTATTGGAGCTGAGAGCAAAGCGCAGGCAGGGCTCAGTAGCCCTAGCTGCTTGGGACCTTCCCTTGCTAGCCCTGAGGCTCCCGTCAAAGCAACTATGCTTAACTTAGTGCTCGGAACTTGGTGCTGATCAGGAGCCCTGGGGGTGCAGAGCTGGGCCCAGAAACTCCACACACTCTTCGTCTGTAGCCTGGGCAGGTGGGAACTGGGACTCTGTCCTCACCTGAGGCGGGGACAGGGGCCTGGCTTTCTCCGGAAGCCATCCAGGTGTTTTCAGCATGACTCAGGGACAGGTGAGGCTGAGGGGTGGAAAAGGGGCCCTACCCCAGTCAGGGCCACACCCCTGTCTGCTTGCCCCTGGGTTCCAGGGCCTTAGCTCTGGGTTTCCAGGCTTGTCTATGAGTCCATGGCCCATGAAAACATGACTCAAGTGTCCAGTGCCCCACAGTGGAGGGTGACTGCTCCAGACTTAAACCCTCCCTGAGCCCACAGAGGGCCGGTGCCAGATAAGAGCCCCACAGGCTTCCGGATGCCAGCCATAATCACCACACAGTGGGTGTGCTGGAGGCTACGTGCGCAGTCCCTGAACAAACACAGCACAGACTGGTTCATACACCTCCCAGGGGCCTGGCCAGCTTGTGAGCCATCTTGAGATTAGTCCTCTTAGAACCTGGCACTGCCAACTCATGCTGGATGTCTTCTGACCTACTGACCACTAGCCAAGTCAGGGAGAGGTTTGGACTCCCCAGGGGGGAAGAGAGAAGGGCAGGCAGGGCTGCCCAGGCCCAGACGAGGGCTCTCCACCCCTAGGGTCTCCTCAACCCGGAGGGACTCAGCTGAGGGACTGAGGCTGGAGATCCCCCACTCCTCACTGTGTGTAAGTTCTCCTGCCACCTCTGAGGCATCAATAAGAGCTAGAAAGGAGTCAGTGGAGAATGTCATAGAAAGGCCACAGGGCAACCAAAGACTTGACAGCAGTGACTGTGAGTCAGCTCACTGAAAGACCACTCATCTTAATGCTGTTCACCCCATTGCCTTGGTTTAATCCCTTACAAGCTAGGGTAGCTCTAAAATGTCGGTTTTGGTTTTATCCTCGGCATCTTAAAAAATGTCCTGTTTGTCTCTGCTCCAGCTCCCTGACACCATGGCTGGAAAGAACCTGGGTAGGGTCTGCTGGAAAGAGCCCCCAGTTCAGCATGGGCTGGGAGACCTTCTGCCTGGGGTGGGAAGGGAAACTGGAGCAGGGCCCCAACTATAGTGGAAAAAAGTCTGGGACTCCTTTGTGGTGAACAAATTCCAACCACCCCCTCCTAAGGCTTTACTCATCCCCAGATGTTTACAGTTGCTTGCACAAGACTGGGGTGAGCCTCCTGGAATTTACTAGAGCCAAGCCGCCTCCACCATGTCCTAGGTCCTCCCTACAGAGAACAATCGGGGACGAGCGTGTCAGAGAAGCCCAAGCCATGCAGGCTCTCGGACAAGCCCCCAAACTTCCAAGGCCCAGGAAGCTTCCTGAATTGCGGGTGGGGTGGGGGCTTTCTCTGACATCTCCTGCCCCACCCTCTTTGGGGAGCAGAACAAAAACGAAACCGTGTTGGTGAGCAGCTGTATCTGCGTGACTCTGTTAGCATCTGCCGTGTGGGGAGCTGTTTCTCTGTATATGTCCCTGAGTTTATGTGTGGTGGGCAGGTAGGAGGGGATCCCATCCTTCTACCCAGAGCTGGGCAGTGTGTCTGCCAGAGACACTTGTGATGCAATCTGTTTCTCACACAATCTGGGAAACTACCTAAAAAATCAGAGGCCATGGTACCTGAGAGGGTGAAACAGCAAAATGGAGGAGCAACAGGGGCTAGCCTGGCTGGGAACTGAACCTCCGGGGTAGCCTGGGCTTGGCTGACCGCCCCCCGCCCCCCGCACCCCCAGCACCACTCTGCCCCGCTGCCCCCAGCGCTAAGGAACGGGGTGGAAGATAAAACTTCTCCGCTCCTGCCCTTTCCCCTCCCAGCGTCTCCCACTGCATTCAGCTCACAGGTGAGGGTCCCTTCCTTCTGCTCACCGGGTTGGGGCAAAAACTGTGCGCCTGGAAGAAGTCGAGGCCGCGCCGCATGCCTTGGGGGGCAGGAGACTCACAACAGCGCTTCACACCCTGCTCAATGACAATGTCCACCAGGTCGATGGGAAAGGCACAGACGACAGAGTTGGGGCTCACACCTGGGCTGCTGTCTCTCCTAGCCGTGAAGACTCCAAATAGCACTTCCTGGCCCTCCATGATGCTCAGCTCCGTGGCCAACTGGCTGCCCACGGGAGCGGTGTGGGCGGCTCTCAGCACCGGGTAGGGCTGTCCTCCCTCGGAGGCCCCGCGGCGCCGGCGTTTGGGCGCGAATCGGCAGTCGAGGACCAGCTCACGGTAGTCAGCCAGCTCGGGCTCAGTGGCGCTGAGCCGAGCCAGGCGCGTGTGCAAGGCGCCCGGGGCTGCTGTCACACTGGCCCGCTGGACTGTCAGGAAATAGACGAAGGCTCCGGCGCGGAAACTGTACACGTACTCAATAGGGTAGGAAGCGAGGTGCTGGGGCAGCACCGACAGTGCTGCAAAGCCGGGTGCGAATCCTGAGGCATCAGCCTTGAGACGCCGGATGGACACTGAGCGGGGGCTGAAGCTCGCGGCCACCGTCTCGTCCAGTGAGGATGCTGCGTAGAAGTAGGAGGCATGGCCCTGCTCAACCACGGTCACGACAGTGCCCAGAGGGCTGGCCACACAGTCAGGGCACTCCTCGGGTTGGTTGTGGTGGGCGGAGAAGAGGCAGATTGGCGGTGCCAGGTGCAAGGCTGTCCCCCGGGGCTCAAGCTCGTGCAGGAAGCAGCGGCCATGCAGGCTCGAGCCGCAGCTGACCAGTGCGGGCAGCGCCGGCTCCAGTGCCAGAACCTGTGCATCTGTGTCTCCCTCTAGGCCGTGGGGGCCTGGGCCACAGGCCGCACATGTCTGGCAGCCAGGGTCCCCAACAGGGCCCGTGGCCAGGCTCTCTACTGGCTGCAGGCCAGGCCCAAGCACGTACAGGCGATTGCGTGTAGCCACGAACACCGCACTCCCGTCCTCGCCGCCCTCGTAGGTCGTTATGGCCTGTACCGGACCTGCGGCCGAGAAGCTGGGCACCTCGTACTCCACGTCAAAATCGCGCAAGGCGGCGAAAGGGGTGCGGGGGCACTGCCAGGACCTTACGGCCAGCAGCGGCGGCAGCAGCAGCAGCAGCAGCAGTAACAGTGAGGGCTGGGACGGCAGCGGGAGAAGCTCCATCGAGGCCCAGCTGGGGCCCCGCAGGGACTCCTGCAGGCCGGGGCCTGGCTGGGAGCCGACTCGAGGGAAGTCGAGGCTGGGACCCGCGTCCAGAGCCGGTCCTGAGAGCCCTTGGGCAGCTCAGCCCCTCCCGGGGCTACCGTGATGCCCAGCGCCCTCCCCTGCCCTCGGGTCTGAGCACCTGACACCAGGTGGACACACACACACCGCCAGGGAACAGAGAGGCCGCCTCACCTGCGGTCCCAGCTGCCGCTCCAAGACCGAGCTTAGAGCAAAGTCGGCCCGAGGGCGCCGGGCGGGGCGGGCGGGGCCGGGACGTGGGGGCGGAACCGTGGGCGGGGCCTGTCGAAGGCCTGGAGTAGCCCGCCCCTCCGCCCTTCCGCCTCTCCAAGCCCTCGCAGGCCTGTCACCTACACTTCTTGGGCGCGTTTTTCTCAGTGGCGTGTGGGTGGATGTGCGTGGAGTGGCCCAGAGAGAGGTAAGGAGCCCTGAGCCGTCCCTTTCCGCCCCCCAAGACCGATTAGGCTGAAGTGAGGAAGGATCAGGGGCCCAGCACCAGCGAGGGTTTGAGGACCACCGGGCTTATTTCTTCCCTTGTCACCAGTATACAGCAACCCACTCAGACGCTGGTTCCCGAACAGGGTGGGGGCCCCTGAGAGGCCAAGAATGTGTGAAAGCCCAGAGGGGAGACGTGCGGCCCTCCAGAGGTACTGCTGCTCTCTGTGGGCGGGGGGGCCATCGTTGCATGCGCCTGCCCCGGGATGTCAATGACTGGGTGGTGTCAGAGCAAGGTGTGTTGCCCCCTGCCTGTCCAAGGCGGTAGGGGTTATGAGTTGGGGCCTGCCCTGCTGGCTGGACATTAGAGTCAGAGGAGAGGCAGCTTAAGTGGAGGCCCTACCCTAGCTCTGGTACCTCCATTGCTGCCTCAGTCGGCAGAAGTTGCAGGATGGGGATAACAAAACACATGGCTGGTCTTTGCTGGCTCAGCTCCAGTGCCCCCTGATATGGGGGAAACATGGGCTTTGACAGGGGACCTCTAACCCGCTCTGTAAGCTATGTTGGGCCTCCATCTGTCTGTCTCTGAAATGACGTAGTTCTAACTAGGTGGCTGCCCAGAGTTCTCTCTCTGGTATGTGAGGTGTATGGGATTGGGAGGAGCAGAGGCAACCTTGCCTCTTACACCTGGACTTCAGCAGCTGTTCCTTGATAACTGGTTCTCCCCAATACTGGAGAGGGACTCTGGGGGACATCGTCAGCCTGACGGCCCCCTCAGCCAGATGGGCCTGGACCCTGGAGGAAAGGGAAGCTTCATAGAGTGGCCCTAGGCTGAGGTCCCAGGGATCTGTGAACTGTGGGTCCCCGGGTTTGGAAGGTAAGAGGGATGGGAGAGAGAGGAGCTTTCTGCCCAGCAGGATTCATTCAGCCTGACTCTGGAGCTGTATCTCCTGTACTCCCCCATCCAGACCATACCCCTTGTTCCTCCTTCCAGGAGCACTTTTTTCCTTTCCTCCTCTTGAAACTTACATGGCACCTCCTCCAGGAAGCCCTCCTGATCCTGTCAATGCCAGATCCATTTTGTGGGTCCCACAGATCCTGTGCTATACCCACCCAGCACAGTTGATTCTGGATACCTGACCCCTTTTCCCCATTTCTAGTGCTGGACTCCCTCCCCCCTCAAGGCTGGAGTTCAAGGAGCACCTGGTGGAGAGAGGAAACAGCAGGAATGGGCAGCCACACCCAGTGTTGGGAGGATTCCAGGCCTCCGGCAACGTAAAAGGCACTCCCTTCTCTAACCAGAATTGGCCCGGAAATGAATAAATACCCATAAAAAAATCATGGCACAGTTCCTGTGTTTCACAGTCAACATGCCTAAAGATAGTCATGCACGGCAAAACTGAAATGAAATATTCTCTGCTGGCACTGAGACAGTTTTTTGGACCCCCATCCTGCCTCGGGACGTTCAGAGAGACTTCTGTGGGTTGGAAGGAGATCAGAGCCCTGCTTGATCACCCTATCTACCGATATTGAGGGTTGGGGTACAGCAATCAACAGTTGATTCTTTGCTGCCACCGTGTGGCCAAGATGTTGGCTGGTCCCAGGCCAGCATCCGTTCCTGGGCAGCCTGATTCTTGATAGCAAGCATCCACAGGAGCAGCCCCTTCCACCTTCCCCAACTGCTCACTCTGCAGGAGGGGGACAGGCAAACCATGTGGGGAAGTCTGTGCTAGGTATGAGTGCTCCCCCAAGCTGAACTCATAAGGCCTGGCCCATATTTGGCTTAGGACCTGCCCAAGTGCCCTGGCATCTGTGACTTCGGAGTGCCCTCCTCTTTTCCCATTTTGGGCTCTCACACCCCTCTGAACACTACTCCAAAGAACTGCTGGCCTTTTTCTCCAACCCAGAGAGATCTCTGAGTGTCAGCAGGGGATCTCACTAACCACAGTATGACCATATCATTCTGCAGCTTTAAAACATTCAATGGCTTGCCACTGCCAGACTTCTACCTGGAGTTCGAGAACCCTAGACCTTGAAAAGTCCTCTGGCTTTTCAGTGGTGTACACCACTGTACACCAGTAATACCGGGTTCTTTACCAGGTCCTTCGCTTTGCATGTGCTGATTCCTCCACTAGGAACACCTTCCCTGTTTGCCTGTTATCCCTTCCTTGATCCTCAGATAAACCCCACACTTCAGGTGCCTCCTGTCCTAGGTACACAAACTCATCTAATTGTGACCGCCCCTTTCCACACCCACCCAGAATAGGTGCTGAACTGCAGAGAAGCTGAGAGCCCTACAAGGATCACAGCAGGCAACAGGGGCACCTAGAAGAGGACCACTGATCAGAAGAATGCCAGTAACAATCATGGCATCACCCTGGCCCCAGAGGCAGTGGTTTGGTGCACTGGCCAGGATCAAGGGGAGAAACAGAAGCAGGAACAGGCAGAAAAGAGCCCCAGGGCACATGTGCAGGGTGAGCAGCACCACCAAGACTGTGGCTGTTCCCCAAGGACTCTGGGGTCAGGGCAGGTGGCTTGCGGCTATACCCATTCTAATGTGATCCAGGATGGGGCCAAGGGCAGGGATGATGCTGCCATTTCCTGGGACAGCAACTGAACCATTCCGGTGTACCCTTGGCCCATGCTACCCACACAAATATTTTTTCCAACTGGTTGGTTTTAGTGGCAGAGTAGCTTAGCCCAGCTCTCAGAGACTGCATGAGGGTGATTCACTCTACTGTCTGAAGACCATATTCAGTGGACACCTTCCTCCCATAAACATTTCCTAGGTCTTTTGTTCCCCATAGCCAGTGAGATGGTTAAGTTGTGGCAGAACTGGGAAAACCCCTCCCACCCCCCCAGGTAGAAGCTTTCTGAGCTGTGCCTTGGGCTCTGCCCAAAGAGGGTCTCGGGATAGAGTGAATGGGGCTGGGTCTTCACTGCTGAGCCTTCAGGGATGTCCACAGTGACCCCTGTGGGTGGGCCATGCCAGGGTATGGGGTGGCTGAAGAGGGCCCAGTGTGCCTCGTGGCATCTGCCTTCCTAGGGCAGGTTCACCCCTGCACAGAGGTCAGCTGGGTCTTCTCACAGGCCCTCCAGCTGTCTCCTGGGGCCATTCTAAGGAATGTACTGGCTGGAAATACAGGTGCTGAGGTGGATGGCCCTCCAAGCTGGGACGATTTCCCCAGAGGCCTAGAGCTACGGTGAGGCTGAACTCTGAATCTGAGGTCTGTGCTGAACACTGGACCACCTCACCAAGGGCTCCCACCCACCCGTACCAAGGTTCAGACTCTCCCTAGTTGACCATCCGTATCTTTCCCAGCTCAGCTGACCAACAGCAGCCCATTAAGCAGAGCCACAACTCCCAGGGCGTATGACTGGTCCTTTGGAGCACACTGCTGGGGACCCCTCCTAGGAGTGAGAGGAAAGGCACCAGGGGCTCTGAGTGTTGGGGTGGGGCGGTGGGGTGCAAGGCCAGTGAGGTGCTAGAGAACACTTTATGCGTGGCAAGACTTTAGCTGAATGCAAAGAGCCCCAGCCCAAGTTTCGACTCTGAGTGCCTATGGCAAGCGAGGGAGGAGAGGGGCTCAAATGTGCACATGCCCTTGTGCGTGGGGGAGCATGGGCAAGGACTAGGGAGAAGGATTCAGTATCTGTATGGGAGTGAGAGTGGGTGAGTGAAGGGACCAGTGACAAGGCCCAATGAGTGTCTTCCCCAAAGCACTTTAATGCACGCACCAACCCCCAGTCCCTGCCTGCTGCCTGGGCAAGAGAGGCCAGCCCCGCGTGGAGGCTCCCATGGCCCCCATGGCCCAGTGTGCCGAAGAGGGCTGAGCCCACACACGCTCCCATCAGTAGGTGAGGGGCGTGAGGATGAAGAGGCGGTCTTCTTCTTTGCGGATCCAGCGCATCAGCTTATGGATGGCACTGACGGCCGACGCCTTGGTCCCCAGGGGGCTGTAGCACATGTAGAGCTCAAAGGCACCTGTCACCTGGAGGAGGGGTCACAAGGTAGTCATCGAGGTTAGGCAGCCCCCACAGCCCCTGCCCGGGATCCCAGTGAAGCCCAGTCCAGCCCAGCCCAGGGCCACCTTACCCAGGCCAGGAGGTTCTCATTGGGGCCTGTGTAGTAGATGGTCTTGAGTGGGCGGGAGGCATTGTGGGCTCGGCTGTGCAGGTACTGGTAGAGGCCCAGCAGCCGCTCCTGCTCCTCTTCACTGGTGTACGGGGCCTCAATCTCAGGGCTGGAGATGGGGGAGTAGGTCGCAAAGAAATGACTTCCATTGCCTTCTCTGGAGACCCAGAAACAAGTATTCCTAACCAGGGACACGCTGCCATGTGTCCCACCCTCCAAATGTTCTCCCAAGACAGGGCACTGTCCACCTGCCACAGAAGACTCTCTCCAGGACAGGGCTGGGCCCACCCAGACAGGAGCCCTGTTCTTCCCCCTCCCTCAAGTTCATGGCATCTTCGGTGACCTTCCCTTGGAGAGGCCAATCTGAGTTTAGGTGTCCAAGACAGAGAGACAGGTCTGAAGTGGAGGAAAAGTGAGCTGGGAACCCAAAATGGGGTAATGGGAGGACAGAAGCTGCCACATCTGGCTCCAGCCCCTCGGTTAGAGGCGGAGTTCTGTAGATCCTGAATGGGACCCCTAAGGCCGACTTGCTCCAGGGTAGGAGATCCAGGAGACCTCAGTTCCAGCTTCTTTCCCTGGGTGTACCGGGCATTTCAAGGCTTTCTGGGTAACAAAGTGGAGAGGTGTATGCCCATAGGGAGCAGAGGGATGAGGAGACTGGGTCCCTGATGTGAAGCAGACCCAACATGGCAGTCCATTCCCAGATGGGCTGTCAGCTTCAGGACTGCATCAGGGCTCAGGACCAATTCTCTCCGCCCCCCCCCCCAGCACCCACCCCTATCTCCCTCAAGCAGTGTCCCTGAGGCCCTCCCTCACCTGGTGAAGAGTCCCGAGCTCTTTGACTTATAGAGGAAGTGGCGCAGGTCGGGGATGCCCACTTGAGCAACACTGTAGTAGGGCGTGCGCAGGGCCTCCCGCAGCGCCAGGTGGGCGCCGCGCTTCCGCAGGCGCTCCTGAAAGCGGCGGCGGCAGTCCGAGACTGCAAAGAAGTCCTCGCGGTCCGTGGAGACGAGCAGCAGGCAGAGATCGGTGTCAGGCTCCAGGTAAGAGATGTGTGCGTGGAAGAAGCCGGCCGCGTTAAACTTGGGCAGGCACACGGGCGTCCAGGCCTCGCCCTCGCGGAAGGACGAAGAGGAACTTATGAGGTTGAAGAGCAGGTGCAGGTCGATGGGGTGCAGGAATTGGTCCTTGCGGCGCACTAGCGCCACGAGCTGGTTGCGCGCCAGCAGGATGGAGAAGACGAGGCTGCGCGCTCGCGCCTGCTGCAGGCTGGCACTCACCGCGTCGCGCACGGCCGCCGCCAGGGGCAGGCAGCGCGCCGCCCCCATGAGGAAGCTGGGGTCTCGCGCCATGAGCTGCAGCAGGTTGTCGGTGATGCGCTCCGAGCCCGAGAGCAGGCGCCGCAGGTCGTAGTTCTGCTTCTGCTGGAAGATGTGGCTCAGCTGCGCGCCCGTAAGAAGGCTCAGGATCTGGTAGTAGATGTAGAGCAGCTCCTGCGCCAGCTCCTGCGCCGACTGCCGCGTGCGCGCCACTGCCACCAGCACCAGTGGGCTCCGGCGCACGAACACTACCTTGTAGCCATCTGAAGGTGGAGGGAGGGGGTGTCAGCTTCTCCAGGAAGCCTTCCGGGATTGGCCTGGCCCAGCTCCCTCGGAGCCCTGGCTTCCTACGCCGCTGGTCGCCTTCTACAGCCTCTCCACCCTCCCTCAAAGCTCTGCACACAGTAGGGACTTAAGGATGATGAAGATAGAAACGGCAGCCCGAGGTCCCCTTTCCCAGAGGACTCCAGGCCTGTCCCTGCCACTTGGTTCACAGACTGGCAGCAGCCAAAATGCAGTGAGCGCTTCAGAAAAACACGCTTGTGTTAAACGGCAAGAGCTGGGTGGGGCTCAGGACCTGGGGCTTTTTGGTCACCTCCCCAGACTTCAGGTTCTCTCCAGGGGCAAAGCCACGTCAGAGCCACCTTTGGCCCTCACAATAGCCCTCTAAGGCAGTCAGTGTTGCTATCCATGTTCAGATGACAATATTGAAGCCCAGTGAGGCGGAGGGACTGCCCTTGGTCACATAGCACATCCCAGCCCTCTCTAGTCCCTGGGGGTCCAAAACCTATGAATTAACCCTGGCCAGGGGAGCCCTCCCTGCCCCCCTTTCCAGGTGGCTCACCTGCGTGGATAGAACGAATGGCATTCTTGTCTGCCTCCAGGAAGGACACCAGGGCCACCATGACACCCATGGTGCTGGAAAGTGCCTCCTCTGACCCATAGCGGGAGTACACAGGCTTCCCCGCCTCGCTCAGCACAAAGACGTGCTTCTGGTGCATTCGCCAGGCCTCGGCAGCCTCCTCCTCATCCCCCTCGCCTGCGCCCTCCCTGGGGGGTTCTGTGGCTGGCCGCCCAGCTGCCCCTGAAGACTCTGGCCAGTCCTCAGAGCTTCCTGGAAGCATCTCCTCCTGCAGGTCCCGGGCCACACCCGTCAGCTGGGTGCTCAGCTCACTGAAGTCCTGGCTGATCTGGCGCATGTCTGCAGGCAGCGGTGGGGGACCCCCAGCACCCTCATTAGGGCTGTCCCCAGAAGCTGCCCCATCTTCTGATTCCGTCAGGTCCTCGTAGGAACGGGCATGGACGAACATGGCACCCTCCTGCCCGGCACCTGCCGGCCAAAAGCACTGGTGCTTAGAGCAGTAGCCGCTGGCAGACCACCTTACCAGCAAGGTGCCTAATAGGGTACTCTAGCCTTACTGCCCATCCTGGCGACACAAGCCACTGTTCCCTCCTGCTGCTGCCTGCTATGAGTTATGCCTCCCTGCAAGTGAGAGCCCACCAGTCTCCTCCCATCACGCTGGGAATAAGACCCAAATCCCTCATGGCTGCGGGGGCAGCTGGCATCTGCTTGCTTCTCTCACTCTCATCTCACAGTTCTTACCCATTCCACTCACACTGACCTTGACCCACCCGCTCTTTGGACACCCTCAACGTGCCCCCACCCGCCTCAGGGCCTCTGCAGCTGCTGTTCCCTCTGCCTGGAAGGCATTCCCACCTCCTCATATGGCTGGCTCCTTGTCACACTTCAGCTCTCAGCGAAGACGTTAGTTACCTCACCTGACCTCCGACCCTGGGCACTCTATCACATCTCCCTCCTTGATTTCTCTTGTACCACTTGTCAGTTGTTATCCTTCTCCCCAACTGCAATGGGGTTCTTTCCGAGAGGCAGGAACCTGGTTGTTCACCGCTCTATGCCCAGCACCTCGCCCCGCGCCTGGAATACTCCCTGTGTTCAGTGACTGTCTCTCCCTGCGAGAAGTCTCCCTGACCCTGCTCAGGCCATAGTTCCTAACCCACTCCAGTGTAATGGCCCCATTAGCCTGTGGCTCCCCTAAGGCAGGGACCATGTCAGTCCTCCTTTACTGATTTTTTTTTGACAGAATAATTCAACAGATAAATTTTGAGTCTCTATGAGGAGTTCGGTACTATACGAGGTATTGGGGATACAACCACTCTGTGCTCAAAGAGCTCACAATCTTGGGGACGAGAGACGTGCAATACATACATAAGCACATAAAATTACAAAATAATGAGTATCCTGTATAGAGCATGGTCAGAGCAGGCAGGCCTCACTCGTGAGGAGGTGACATTTAAGCTGAGAGCTGAGGGAGGGAGAAGGAGCCAGGAAGGTACACCGTAGACCCACGGAACAGGAGGAGGACCCATGCTGGCAGCCAGACGGCACAGGAAGTGGAGAGGAAGGCCGGACATAGCCGGACTGAGCCTGGTTCCCTGCAGTATCCCCAGCACCCGACAAATAGCCCAGGAGTGACTGAACAAATACATGAATGAGTGGGAGCGAAAGACTGGCTGGGAATCCCAGTGGCCCTGGAGGCTGCTCTTGCTGTCAGCTTCCTGGAGCTGCACACCCTGTCCATACCTGGCTCCATTCCCTGAGCCAGTCCTGGTGTGGGGCTCTCAGCTCTCTCCATACTCTGCCCATCAGAAGGAGCCAAGGTGCCATCAGGGCATTCGCTGCTTCTCTTCCTCTGCATGTCAGCTGCCATCCCTCCGGCTTGCCTGTGGGCAAACAAAGGTGTCATCAAGGGTAAGGCGGAAGGTGCTGTTGGCAGGGGTCACTGGCATAATTAACAGTGGCAAGTACAAAAAAGCATCCCTCACCAGGACCCAACTAGCTCAAACCCCTGGGGAACGGGGTTCTGAGTAGTCCCCTCTAAGAAATGAAGTATGTTTTCATTTTCTAAATAGAAAAGGAAGAAAGAATTCATTGTACCCACTCATTGTAGAAAACTTGGAAAATACAACAAGGTCTAAAGAAAGAAATGTCACCATTCTCCCACCTTTCAGGACCTTTCACTGTTCACATTTTGGTGTATTTCCTCCCAGTTTTTTGTTTTTTTTTTTAATGTACACAGAAGGTAAATTATTTATTTTTATTTATTTTTTTTTACAAAATGATAATAGCAGCTAGCACTTACTGAGTGTCAAGGCAGTGTGCTAAGCAGTTCAGTGAACAGTTATCCAAGCCTAATCACTCCGCCCTGGGGCAGGTGCTCCTGTCTCAGACTAGCTTCATAGATCAAGGGACTGAGGCTGGGAGAGTCTGGATGTCTTGCCCAATGTCACAACAGGAAGGAAGCACTGGAGCTGGGAATTGAAACAATTCTGTATCCTGCTATCTTCCACTGCACATCCTACCATGAACATTTCCCCATTCAAAACTGAGTTGACCAATAGCACTTTCTAGATATTTAGGCATTTGCAAAGAAAGAGCAAACAGGCTTGTCTTCAGGCTGGCTTTTTTCTGAATACACTATTGTACTTTCTGAATTTGGCACTGGGGCTTGCCTTACAAATTACAACCAGCTAGAGACATGACGGTTCTCAGTGCCCGTCTGCTGGCCAAGACTGACTCAGCTTGATCTCCCAGTTCTCCTAGCCTCCAGGCCTGATGGAGGTGGCTAGGAGTGGATGGCAGGGATAACGAAGTTGGATGGCTCACCTGGAGTCACCCCTCAAGCCCCTGAATGGCAAGCTTAAGGGCCTTCACTTGGCAGGCAATACACATTCCCAGGGGAGGGTTTCCATCTGAGGCACTGACCCTTTTGTGAAGAGAAATCTGGCTGGATAGGCTAGAAGCAGCAAAGACCGGTCAGAGACTAATGAAGAGGTCATGCAGGCAGGCCAGCGGCCTGGAAGGGACTGGTGTTAGTGATCCTGCCCCTGCCTTCCTAGGGCAGAGTCTTAGGGAATAACTGAGGCCCTGTTTCCCACTAGCTCTGCAACCTTGGGCAAATGACTCCTCCCTGAGCCTGGCGTGAAGTAGGTAGTAAAAAACGTTCACAAAGAGAGTGATCTCAAAGGCCAAGCGTCCCCGTCACTCGCATTTGTGTGGTTCCAGGTTGTATCCGTGAACACTCTCTCAGACCCCCCCCACCCCCATCCCACCAGAGTTCCTATCAGGGAACTCCTGTATGGACCCAAAGAACTGACTTTCAACCTCCTTTTTTTTCCTTTTTTTGGGGCATCTTTGTTGGAAGCTATGGAATCCTTTCTTCAAATGAGTCTTTTGCAGAAGTTCAATGTGCAAAACAGACAGAGCAGCCCAGTGGCCACCCCTGCACTGAGCCCGGAGCATCACGGAACAAGTGAAGGCTGGGTACCACGGGCCCAGGGCATCACCCCACACAGAGTCGGACCAAAGAAACATCATTTGGGAGAAGAGCCACCTTTGGGGATTTTCTAGGCCACTAATCCCATCCAGCAGGACAATCAAGAGTGACGGTTCCCAGCAGGAGTCAGAGCCCAGAGGACCACCTTGGGCCACCTTGTTTTACAAGGGGCCAGAGTAACTAAGAGGCTACTTGCCCTCAACAGCAACCTGTTCAGAAAGTTCTCCTCAGAGACAGAGACGGAGACCAATGGGAGAAATCCAGAAGAGGCCAAAACAACCACTGTAATACCACAGAGGCCAGGGCAGTGCAGCTACAGTAACGAGGGCAGGCCTAGGTCTTCCACAAGGAGACACAGGCCACATGAGAACCTCAGAGACCATTCTTTCACAAGCTAGCCTAAAAGCCAGATTGGGGCCTACACAGCTAAGTGAAGAGAGAGTGACCTCAGAGAGGTGAGTCTGTCCGTGTCCAGGCAGAGGGCAAGCTGCTACTGGCAGGGCTTCTGGACCTGGCTGCCTGGATGGAAACCTGGATTGCTATGTGCTTCCTTCAGGGGAGAAGGTCCAGAACTACTGTTTTAAATCACCACATTTCTGGGATGCCTGAGTGGCTCAGTAGGTTAAGCATCTGCCTTCGGCTCAGGTCATCATCCCCGGGTCCTGGGATCGAGCCACGCATCCGGCTCCTAGCTTAGCGGGGTACCTGCTTCTCCCTCTGCCTGCCACTCCCCCTGCTGTGCTCTCTCGAGGGTACTCTCTCTCTCTGATAAATAAACAAAATCTTAGAAAGAATTACCACATTTCTATGTCACCTCACTTTCCCACTCCACTAGTCAGTAAGTTCACACCTTCTCTCTTCTCAAATTTCCCTCACCTGCTTCTCCCATGCTCACTCAGCACAAACTGTGATACGGCTGAGGAAACAGAAGTCAGCCAAAGAGAACGTCCAAGAGTCCCACCACCACCTCGCCTCACCTGCCAGACGCTGCCTTCCTTTTTCTCACTGAAGATGAGCTGTTCATGCTCCACTGGGGGCAAACTCCCCCACTCCAGTCCCTCTCACCCGTGCAAGCACAAGCATGGCTTCAGCAGCTGTCCCTCTCTCCCAGATCATTGGTTTCCCCTTCTCTCCTATCCATCACCAATATGCTGATGCTTCGTCCATTTTCAAAACCTTCCCTGGGGTGTGTTCACTCCATTATAATTCACTGAGCTGTACTTATGATTTGTGAACTTTAGGTCTGTCTTATTTCAATAAAAACATTAAAACAAACCTCCCTCTAGGTTCCACCCCACTTTTTTGCCGCCCTTTATAAAACAAACCTCAAAATGGTAAAAAATCCTTGGAGTTTAATTAGTCAGGTGGGCTAGGTTATGCTTTGTAACAAATGAATGCCAAAATGGCAGAGGCTTTACACATAAAGGCTTATTTTTTGCTCACACAAAATCTACCATGGCTCTGGTAGTAATTCAGCTCCCTTCCAAGCAGTGATTCAGGAATCCAAGTTAATTGTATCTCATAGCTCTGCCATTGGAATGCGTGCCTTTCCCACCTCACTGGGCAGTGGAAGACAGGGCTGGAAGGTCATGTATCGGCTCTTAAATACTTCAAAGCCCAGATTGGCCAGAACTGGTCAGGTAGCCAGAGGGACTGGGAAATGTGGGGAGTCGTGGATATCTGGTAATCAAGAATTACATCTGCCACAGCCTCTCCACTTCTCCCACTCACTCTTGAAGCCACTCCAACTAGACTTGTGCCTCCATTACTCTAGTAACACTGCTCCCATTAAGGTTGCCAGTTAACCTCAGGATCATCTCACTTCACTAAGTAACAGCAACGGATACAATTGATCCTTTCCTCTCTTTTGAAACATTTTTTTTTCTTCTTGGCTTCTGGTATACCACTCTCCTTCCTTGGGTCTCCTCCTACCTCATGGACCATTTCCTCTAAGTCCTTTTTTCCATTTCTTCTTATAGTTAAGAGACCCAGATTTCAGTCCTTATATCTCTTCCTCGTCTTCATTCAATCCACTGGGTGATCTTATTCAGTTTCACAGTTTTAAATTCCACTGATATATTAATGATTCTAATTTTTATTTCTAGCACCAATCTTTCTTCTGAATTCCAGAGGCACACACACTTAACTGTCTACTTGATGTCTGCCCTTAGATGTCTTAGAGTAGCTCAAAGTTCTGTGTCCAAAACTGAGTTCCTAATCATCCTCTTAAAAACTTATTCCTCCCATAGTTTTCTCCATTTCAATGAAAGATGTCATCCTTTCAGTTATTCAGCAAAAGATCTTGGAGTCATCTCTTTTCCTCACACCTCATATACCAAACCATTAGCAAATCCTGTCACCTGTACTTTAGAATACAGGTGCACCCAGCAAAATGTCTTTCTTGTTAATATTTTCCTCATAGAATTCCTTTTAGTTTTTAATACCCAACTGTGGTAGCCAGCCTTCAAGATGGTCCCCAGTGATCCTCAACTCCTGCTATTCATGCCTTTGTGTACTCCCCTCCCACACTGAGCAGGGCTGATCTATGTAACCAAAAGGATAATGTGAAAATGACAATGTGTGATTTCTGAGGCTAGGTCATAAAAGATATTGTGGCTGCTGCCTTTCTCTCTTGGATCACTCTCTTCAAGCAGAGCCATTAGCCATGTTATGAGGACACTTGAGCAGCACTACTCATGCCCTTTCATGGCAAGAAACTGAGACCTGCAAACAGCCAGTATCAAATGTGCCAGTCATGTGAGTGAGCAATCCTGGAAGCAAATCATGTAGCCCCAGTCAGGCCTTCTGATGATTGCAACGTCATGAGAGAATCTGAGCCCGAACCATCCAGCTAAGCCACTCCCAAATTCCTCCCAAATCCCCATAGGAATTGCATGAGATAATAAATATTTATTGTTGTCTTAAGCTGCTAAGTTTGGGGGTAATTTGTTATACAGCAATAGATAACTAATACAACAAACTTGTATTGATTCAGCTTATGTTTACACAGCAAAAAATGCATATTGACATCATCAGAACTTGATGATATATATATATTTTTAAAGATTTTATTTATTTATTCGACAGAGATAGAGACAGCCAGCAAGAGAGGGAACACAAGCAGGGGGAGTGGGAGAGGAAGAAGCAGGCTCATAGCGGAAGAGCCTGATGTGGGGCTCGATCCCATAACGCCGGGATTACGCCCTGGGCCGAAGGAAGACGCTTAACCTCTGTGCCACCCAGGTGCCCCAGAACTTGATCTATATTTTAAACAAAGTAATGTGCATTTAAAGCCTCAACCAAATCAGATAGGACATCACTGAGTGGCAAGAAAAGGGGCTTACTTGCATCATGGCTGTTGCAGGTACTGAAAGAGGCCATGATACTACATCAAAGCAGCAAACACTGTTTGGTGATCAGGAGGAAATGCTTTAAGTATTTTATATCCTAACACTATAACTTACTAGGCATATAGTAGGTATATATTTTTCCTGTGATTTAGTACCATTTTAGAAAATTAGAGATTTGGAGTTGATAAGGGAAGCATTGTACTTTTCCCCAGTTAAAATAATGGGAAACAGACTCTAAGTTAGTGATTCCAGACATAATGCCCAACTTTCATCCAACACTGATGTCAAATGGGAAATACCTATATCCAGAATCTGATCACTGCTCATCACCGCCACCACTACCACATTGGTCCAGACTACCATTCTCTCTGTAGGAGTGTCACACCTGTTTTTTAACCAGTCTCCCCACTTCTGTCTTTGTCCCTGCACAGTCTGTCCCTCGCACAGCACTCAAAGTGATCCTCTTGAAAAAGAAGTGAGGTTGTGTAATTCCCCTACTCACAACTCTGTAATGGTTGCCACTCATTCAATGAGAAAGCCAATTTCCTCACAGCAGTGCACAAGGCCCCACTCTATCTACTCCCCCACCATTACTTCTTCAACCTCATCTCCTGTCCCTGCCCCCACTCACTTTACCTCAGCCCAGCCACACTGATCTCATGGATTTCCTTTAGGATAAGGTAAATGTAAATCCTGAGCACTTCTTCACTTCAAAACTTTGCCCTTGCTGAGCTTTCTGCCTGGACCACTTCTCTCTGCCTTTCCCTCTGCCCCCCTACCTTACCTATTCCACTGCTTGGGCTAGATATTGACATGAACCCACTCTCTCACTTCCTTCAGGCTGTTGCTCAAGTGTCACCTATCAGAGAAGCCTTCCTGCAATATCCCCGATTCTCACCCCTTTTGCCCTGCTTCATTTTTCTACATTGAAGGTCACCCGGTGACCTGCCACAAATTTCAGTTTATCAGCTCCACACACAGGAGGAGTTTAATCAACATTTGTCAGATCAAAACTTGGGGAGGGAGGGGCGCCTGGGTGGCACAGCGGTTGAGCGTCTGCCTTCGGCTCAGGGCGTGATCCTGGCGTTATGGGATCGAGCCCCACATCAGGCTCCTCCGCTATGAGCCTGCTTCTTCCTCTCCCACTCCCCCTGCTTGTGTACCCTCTCTCACTGGCTGTTTCTATCTCTGTCGAATAAATAAAATTTAAAAAAAAAAAAAAAAAAAAAAAAAAACTTGGGGAGGGAAAAGGTGAAAGATCCTCAAAGAACACCCAGTTATAATGCAACCTCTGGAGACCCCTGCCTGTGGAGAAGACTTGTGTTTGGTAGTAGTCAAGTGCTCAAGAACAACGGCCCTGGATGAACCTGGTTTGGTTTTGTAAGTCTTTAGTTTCCTCATCTATAAAATGGGGATAATGATAGTACTGATTCACTGGGTTGTGGGAGGATTACATGAGATAATCCACGTAATTTGGTTACCCTGGCACAGAGGAGGCCCTTGTACACTCAACTGCTGCCATTAGCACACCATGATTATTTTTACTTAGCATTCAGACCATATGTAGCTGCACTTACACATAGATCCAGTGGTTTCTGCCCATAAATCAGTCCTTCGAGAGCTGGCTCACGCTGAGCCAGGCCCTGAGTGAACTGGCCTGAGAAAACATGATTCTGACCTCATGAAGCCAGGTAGGCTCTGGCCAGAAGTGAGCCACCTGTGATGTCCAGCCAAAGAGATGTCTGTGGGCCTAAGACTGGGAGTTCCTCCAGGCTTACTGGCTCTTCATTGGGCCTGACATTGCAGGAACTGACCATTGGTTTTCTGCTGCTCCTAGGAGTCTCTCCTAAGTTGAACTCTTTGGTCTGCCACATGCCCCTGTTCTGTGCCTTACACCTTTGGCTCAAAGACCCAAACAAGGTCTACAGCAACTTACCCAATGTCCTGGGGGCCCACTACCCACCTTGTGGGCTTCATGCAACTGAACCCAGGATGGCTGAGTGGTACTCAGTATGACACATGCATGGAGTGAGGACAGGGTCAGCTGGCTGGGGATAGCAGTGGCTTCCTTTACAACAGTTCCCCTGCTACCTGAAATCATGTAGGACCTCAGCATCTCCAAGGCCAATCTGGGGATCCAGCCAGAAGTCCTGATGAAGCAAATAGTTCTCTGGACACTTACGCTGGAAACCAGGCAGGGAGGGTGAGTGACTCACAGAAAATCCCACCCCAACCCCCACTGGAGCCATAACCTACATGACTGAAGCTCCTGGGAGGCTGGGCCTGAAGTCATTAAGCAAGAGAGGTCTCTTGGAACCAGTCCCATATGCGCCCTTGGGACCCCTTCTCAGGCAGCCTCTCTAGAAGCCCCCAAGGCATGCTACTTTCCCTAGAAGTGCTCTGCTGTGCCTACAAGCAATGTCATCAAACAGGCTGGCTCAATCAGCCCTTCTCCTGTGCCCACCTTGGAGCAGGTAGAACCTTCAAGAGCCCCTCCCTACTGGCTCCCTACCACTGTTGCTCCCTCTCCCTGCTTAGATAGTGCTCTGTTCTCCTTGACCCCTTTGGGAGTGAGCTCCAGATGGGAGGGTGGTGCCAGGATGCATGGGTGCGTGAGACTGGGAGACTGTGCTGTAGCTGTTTCAGCAGGATACCTACTCTGTGCTGAGAGCATGGCCTGGTACTTGTCACTGCTGGTGGCCACTCCCCTCTCTGACAAAGGCTGCTTACCCTCCCCCAGCAAACTGGAACCCAGAAAGGGTTGCTCACCCAGTACAAGGGGCAGACGTGTTATCTGAGCCAGGGCACCCTTGAGAGCAAAGTCCAAAGCCTCGGGACACTTCCAGGAGCTGCCCCATTCACCCCACAGTCACCTCTGCCGATCTTTGAGAGAACTTTATGGGGGTTGGGGGGGTGTGGGTGCCTTGGGGGGCGGATCCTACCTGGCTGCTGGCCCCTACAGGACTTTACCCTCCCAGCCAAAGGAAGGATTCCAGTCTTCGCCTTTTGTATTCTCCACCTGGGGGCCAACCGGCTAAAGCACCCCAAAGAGACTAAGACCTCCTACCGCAAATGGCAGCGTAGGCAGCAGGGGAGCCCTGTCTTCAAGCCCCTCGCTCCAAGGATGACAGCTCTCCAGTCTCTCGGTACCCCCAAGCCACGTGGGCTGGCAGTCGTACTCACCTGTTTCTCTTGGGGGCCCTGGACGCACAGAGATTGCCGGTCACTGCACTCTGCCGGACCCCCGGGAGAGCGCGGGTGCCCGGCCGGACCTGGACTGAGGGCGCAGGTTCGCGGGGCCACGGCCCCCTGCGGACGCAGACATATCCACTGTGCTGGCCACCGCCCCCTCCCACCGCCCCTCGCCCAGCCGCCCGCCCAGGAAGACAGCCCTCGCCGGCCTCTCGTGGCGGAGGCCCGGCTCCAGCCGCTCAGCCCAGCCCTGCCCGCCCCGGGGTGCATTGTGGGAAATGTAGTCCGCAGCTCGCTGCCGCCTGCGGCACTCTGGGGAGGGGCGGGGCGCGCAGTCCTGGCAAAATCGGGGGCGGGGCCTGACCCGGGTCAGGATCTGCCTCATCCCGCAGCGCCTTCTTTTGCGTCGGGGCCTGGCCCAAGCGCCTCCCCGGAACCGAAAGGCCAGGGTGGGCAGCAGGCCCAGACTCCCAGGCCCCTCCGCCCCGGTCAGCTAGAGGTTTATTTCAAGCGGGAGGAAGAGACGTTGGGGTTGTTTCCTCTATTGACTGTGGAAGGGCAGTACAAGGTTAGGGGCTGGATAAATGTCATTTAGTGGGTCGAGCTACACTGGTGTAAAGGATGTAGGCGCATCAGTTGTTGCTGAAGACATCCTTTTAGCCACGTTTTAATATATCAGTATGGGACTCTAAAACAGTTCTCAGCTTTGACTGCACATAGAACGACCTGAGGAAATTTTAAAAATCAGTAACACCTAGAGATTTTGATTGAATTGAATCGGGATGGGACTCAGGCATCAGTATCTAGAAGCTTCCCAGGTGATGTGCCAGGGCAAGGAATGATTGTTATGGGCATTTGTAATTCCCTAGACACAAAGCAATACAAACAACAGGAAAACAAAGCTTTCCCAAACAATCTTATTTTTGAAGTACAGTTTAAAGAAGTAAAAATTAGAGATTAACAAAAATACTGCTCATGTTTTCCTTGAAGTAATGAAATCATTTTATAGCCTTCTGGTTAATTCCCCCGAAGGTTCTAGGATAAAGGAAGAAGTCTGAAATCACTCCTTTAATTCTTCCTGCTGCTTCAAGCACCTCAATGCAGTGTCCTGTCTCCATCTCAGGCCTACACTGGAATTGGGAAAGCTCTGCCCCTGACCTTCTCTCATGGTCTCAGATGGCTGCCTCTTGGAGCCTACCTCCACAATACTGGTCTGTGACTGAAATGATGACACAGCTATGGCCTTTTACCGGAGATGACTTTGCACAGGGCTGAGACCCCTGCACATAAATTTTTTTAAAGATCTATTTATTTGAGGGTGCCTAGGTGGCTCAGTCAGTTAAGCATCTGCCTTCGGCTCAGGTCATGATCCTGGGGTCTTGGGATAGAGTTCTGCATCAGGCTCCCTGCTTAGTTGGGAGTCAGCTTCTCCCACTCCCTCTGCCCCTCCCCCCCGCTCGTGTGCTCTCTCTCAATCAAGTAAGGGAGCCCAATGCTAGGCTCGATCCCAGGACCCTGGGATCATGACCTGAGCCAAAGGCAGACGCTTAACCGACTGAGCCACCCAAGTGCCCTGAGCATGGGACTCTTGATCTTGGGGTTGTGAGTTTGAGCCCCATGTTGGGTGAAGAGATTACTTAAAAATAGAATCCTTAAAAAAAAATAGTTTAAGCCAAGATGATCTCATATTTTCTGATTGGTACAGAAATATACTGGCTATATTCCATTAACCAGAAGTTGCACCCTATAGAATTGATATCAATAGAAGACATTTAAAGTTTCCTAACATACCTAACCAGTCTCCTCAACAGTCTTTCTGTTGACCTCAGGGTTTCTTCTAGAGTCTCACTCTTGCTTTCAAGCATATCAGCCCCACTAGACAGCACCACTGTCATTTGGAAGGATAGCTGACCCTCGAACAACAAGTGTTTTGTTATATGCAGATCCACTTATATGCAGACTTTTTTTAATAAGTATATTGGAAAATGTTGGGGGATTTGTGACAGTTTGTAATACATTCTTTAAAAGATTTTATTTATTTAGGGGTGTCTGGGTGACTCAGTTGGTTAGGCATCTGCCTTTGGTTCAGGTCATTATCACGGGGTTCCCGGATCCAGCCCTGTGTCAGGCTCCCTGTTCAGCGGGAAGTCTGCTTCTCCCTCTCCCTCTGGCTCTCCCCCTGGCTCATGCTCTCTCCCTCTCCCTCTCTGTCAAATAAATAAATGAAATCTTAAAAAACAAAGATTTTATTGATTTATTAGAAAGAGATAACACATGGGGGGAGGGGCAGCAGGAGAGGGAGAAGCAGACTCCCTGCTGAGGATGGAGCCTGACACTGGGCTCCAGGCCGGGCTCCTCTGATCATGACCTGAGCTGAAAGCAGACACTCAACTGTCTGAGCCACCCACGAGCCCTGGATTTGCGACAATTTGAAAAAACTTGCAGATGAACCACATAGCCTAGAAATATAAAAAAAAGTAAGAAAAAGGTACGTCATGAATGCATAAAATATATGTACATACCAGTCCACCTTATTTACTACCACAAAATATACACAAATCTATTTTAAAAAGTCGACGTTTATTAAACTCCCCCACACAAATACTTGCAGACTGTACATGGTGCCATTTGCAGTGGAAATGTAAACAATGTAAAGATAGCTGTATTAGATTGTAACTGCATACAATCAACTATAGAACATACTGTACTACTGTAATAATTAAGTAGTCGCCTCCTGTTGCTTTCGTGGTGAGCTCAAGTGTTGCTAGTATCCACTAATCATCTCCTTGTGAGCAGTTAGTTTCTCTGGTAAATTTCTTATCACAAGTAAAAGGTGACCTCTCATGGTTCTCACCGTTAAGTAGTTACGTTTGGAGGAGTCAAAAGTTTTACATGGATTTAACTCCATAGGGGGGAGGCGGTTTGTGCCCCTAACCCCTAGGTTGTTCAGGGGTAAGCATCTACTTCACCAAGCAAGTGGCTACATGCCCCATGGGTTTCTGGCTAAGACTTGTGCCTAGGACACTCTCACAGGGCAAAACACCGTGGCTACTTAGTAAAACATTTTAAGGTGGTTATTCCAAACTCTCTTTTAGTCCACTCATTGACTTATATTTGAATGTTGGGGAAACGCTTTTCTATAGGTCACTTTCTGCTGATAGAAATCACCAAGAAATAGGGGTGCCTGGGTGGCTCAGTCGGTTGGGCGACCGATGATTCTTGATTTCAGCTCGGGTCTTGATCTCGGCTTGCCACGTCTGGCTCAGGGCTGGGTGTGGAGCCTACTTAGTAAATAAATAGGAAATTACCAAGAAATAAATCTTAGTCTTTTGGAGTAATAATAAATGCCCATCCCAGGATGGCTGGGCTGCCCTGCAAATCTTGGGCATTGCCACGAATAACAAAATACCCTGCACCTTCTGTCACCCACCAGGTCAGGGGCTCTTCTACATCTCCGCTTTCTGTTTTGTCTGGGCCCATGATTTTCACGGACCCAGCATGTCACCTCCACAGCAATAGTAGTGAGGACTAGTGGGGACCGGAACGATGATAAAATAAGACCTCTTGTTCTTCCCCAGATTTATATTCTTTCATAGCTTTAGCGCACATTTCTTTCAAAGCTTTAGAGCACATTCAGTAGTGAGGACTAGTGGGGACTAGCTTTTAGCACACATGAGGTGCTGCGAGCAGGTGAGGAGGTCCTGGCTAAGGTGAAAATGCCTGATTATGCCTGAGGCTGGGATCTGCTCCCAGCCCTGTTGCTATCTTACGTGTGTGACAAGGGGAAAATCCCCTCATGTCCCTTTCAGCTCCTTCAGCCATTTCCCCTTCCTACAAATACAAGCTACCTGGTAGGAAGTTATTTTGAGCTAATAATAAGAACACTCAATCCTTCCCTGGAAAATCTGAAGTTTTTCTTCCTGCTTTTGTTACTTGGCGGCTCCTGGTAAGGCAGCTGGGTTTTCTGCTCTGCTGGGAAATTTCATCTGTGGTCTTGTATCGCCTGTATCTCTCCTGGTTCCTGTCTCTCATTTTAACATTTGATCAAATCTTACTTTACACGCTGGAGAGCCACGGCCCCAAATGAGACCAAGGCAACACAGAGCAACAGACATGATATGGTCTTTCTCTTTGCTGAGTCCTCCCCTGTAAGGATTTAGCGGCTGAAAGTGGGTGCATCTCTCTGACTAGACCTTGTCCACCCCATTCCACGTGAAGATGCTGCTCGGATCAGCTCTTCTAAATAGTTCATATTTCCTGCTCTTAGGCAGTAAAAACAAACTTACAAGTACTATGGACCCTTGTAAGTTAAAAAAAAAAAAAGAAAATTCCTTATAATTTCTCTGAAAACCCTCAATAATAACCTTAAGGAAAAGGGGAAAGTATCCAGGGACATAAACCTTGGAATAGGACTGACCTGGGTTGGAATCGCCCACCCTCTCCTTTCCAGCTGCAGGAATTACTTAATTTTTCTGGTCTTTGGTTTCCTTAACTATAAAAGGGGTTTCCTCATATGATTTTTATAAAAGTTAAATGAGATAATGAAGTTCCAGCACAAAGCCAGCCATATAGTTTGATAAAGAGTAGCAATTATTTTTACCCAAGGAGTTTGGGGGTAGGGCTAGATTAGTTCCTTAATATGGTTTACCACTTTAGAGGACAAAGTACTATCTGATAAGGAAGAGATCCACCAACAATTGTCCAGTTTGGGAAGCAAAGTCAAAGTACCCACAGTTCTGTGTAGTTGTTCCTCCTCTTCCTTGCAACCTCTTAGTGCTGGTGTGCCCTGGGCTCAGGGCTGGAACTCTGCTCTCTTGTCTATACTCACTCCCTCATTCCCTCTGTCACCTCATCCAAGCCCACGGCTTCAGATACTGGCACAAGCAATATGCTGATACCTCCCAGATTTGCATCTCTACCACTAACATTTTACCCTGAATTCCAGACTGATGGATCCAACTACCAATTCCACATCTCACTTGAACGCTAGGCATCAAAATTTCAACCTACCACAAACTGAGCTCCTGCTCTTCTTACCAAAACTGCTTCGCCCACATTCTTCTTTCTCTGCCCTCACCCGAGTCCCTGTCTCCTATTTCTACTGTTGCCACACAGGTACAAGTACCATCCTTCTGTGGTTGCATTATTGCAGCAGACTCCTAACCAGCTGCACTGCTTCTGCCCTTCCTACCTTTAGCCTATTTCCACACAGCAGCCAGAGGGATCGTATTAACATGGACACCAAGTTATGATATTATTCTATTTAGAGCCCTCCAATGGCTTTCCATCACCCATCTTACAGAAACCAAACTCATTTCAGCTGAGACTGTATATCTTGTTTAGTTTGTCGTCCATTTTCAATAACTACCCCAACCTCATCTCCAGTAGGGCGGTAAATTTTATCAGCTGTTTGTTCCTGTATCCCCAGCACCTGATACAGTGACTGACACACACACACACACACACACACACACACACACACACACACACACAGTTCTTGAATGAAGGAATGACTTCCAGAAAAGATGCCTGAAAAGTGAGATGATAATTTTAAAGACTACTTAACCCAACAACCTCCTTTGTCTGCAGATAAGGATTTCTTTACTTTAGAATGCTTTATAGGCTTTTCTTGCAGCAAATTCCTTTGATCCCATGATGTTGAATTTAGGCTACAACATCATGTTACCTTTCCTAAGGGTCCACTGGTACAGACACTGGGTGGCCGGAACCAGCAAGCATATTAATAGTGTAGATAACCCACTTGGAAACTTGGAGCTTGCCGTTTAAAGATTAGCTGTAAGGAGATTCTGGAAGTGAGCTGCAAACTGAAAGCGTTTCCACTAGATTGGGAGATGTGCAGTTAACCTTCCAGTTCTGAGACCTCGCACGTCACTCTTGGCCAGATTTATTGCCTGAGATCTAGCAAGGCCCTGTGGAAGCTGGGTGGATTTTCCCTCATAGGTAGGACTACTGAACCTTAAACATAGGTGGTATTTGCTTGGTATTCTTCAGTGGGGGAAGCCTAACTCGGAAACCCCCTCAGATGGAAAAGGGGACGAGCCTCTCTGACTACTGCTTCTCTGATTCAAGTGCTTCCCTCGCACCTATCCTCGGGTCTTGGGCAAAAAGGGCTACGCTCCTGGACTGAGGGGGTCAGGAGTCAGGCGCTTGTGTGGGCCAGCAACCACTTCCCCGGAAGGCTTAGGCCGGAGAAGTCTCCCTTCCATTGCCTTCACAATGACGAGAAAGAAGGCGTCCTCGAACTAGGCAGACCAAGGCCTGATTTGCGCTTCTGGTAGGGAATAAAACTCGAAGCCAAAGCAACCGCCGACTGCAACTCTTGCTCAGCTCTAAAGAGAGCACCGGAAGACGAGCCAGGGCCTAAACCACAACCCCCGGCAGGCCCCGCGGACCTGGGGAAGCACGCCCTCCCATTGGACGCCAGCGAGCAGCGTGCCCTCACGCCTCGCTGCCGTAGGCGGCCCCGCCCACCCCACCACGCGCGAGGCACGGCGGGAGTGGAGTCAGCGCGACCTGCCGCTGTACTCTATCTCCCGGCGGGCCGAGCGCTGAAGGCGGCGGCGCGGCGCCTTTGTGGAGACAGCGGCCTGGCCCGGAGGAAGTTCCGGTCTCCGCGACGCTGGGTCGGTGGCGGCGGCTGAGGATTAGGAGGAGCGGGCCGCGGAGGCCGCGCTGCCTCGGTAAGGGCCTGGGGCTGTAGAGAGGGCGTGCCGGAGCCTGCGGGGAAGGAGCCGGCCTGCCAGGCCGCTGTAGAAGTCGCGGGTCCGCGAGGCCTTGGAAGCTGCGGCTTCGGTGTCGCGGGGCGGCCGCGGCCTCGCTCACGAAGACGAGAGCCAAGTGGCGGTGTGGTGAGGGAGGCGCCGCCCTCGGGAGGAACGCCCCGGAACGGTCGCGGGCCCGAGGCGGGGCCCAGCGCGGCGGTAGAATTACCGGTCCAGCCTCGGGGCTGTCGGCTGTGGGGTAGGGGGCTGGCGCGTGGTTACTGTTTGGTGCTTCTGGTCTGCGGAGCCGCAGGCGGGCCCTTTCTTCCGCCTTTTCCCCAGCTTTTGCAGGAATCTGATCCATTTCTCAGGCATCGCTCGAGAGGGAGGCCTTCTTGTACTTAGCACGTAGCCTCGTCCTTAGACCTAGCCAGACACAAGTAGGCTCGGCTGGACCACAGGGTGTGAGAGCTCGGAGCCCGGCGCGCGGGGCGGTAGAACCTGGAGGCGGGGAGTGGTCTGGTGGGGTCTGCGCCCGTTGGGAGAATGTGGGAGGAGGGATGTTTCTTCGCATTTCTTCCTTTTGGCGTTGTAAATCTGTGTTTTTCTTCTTAAGTATTGATGTGCTACTGGATTCAACTCTAAAAGTCCTTTTTGTAATAAAAAGAAAGGGCCATGTTTTGTAAGGTACATATACTTTAAGGGTAGTGGTATTTTTTGCATATTCCAGGTTTTGCATGTGAAGGTCAGAGTTGCTGGATGTAAGTGAAGGAGTTCAGTAGACTCTGATGCGCCTGGTCACTTGGTTCATTTTCTGAACTCTGGATTGTACCCTAGGTTTGTTAGTTTTCAGCTTCCTGTTGAGTAATGCCACCTGTGTGAATAGTTTATGATGTCAACATCAGCAAACTTGTGAGGACTGTAAGGAGAGGTATGAAGAACTGATGGGTGACGGTAGGACTGGCATTGTATAAAGTAACTAATGGCA
Organism: Ailuropoda melanoleuca; assembly: GCF_002007445.2. NCBI lineage: Eukaryota > Metazoa > Chordata > Mammalia > Carnivora > Ursidae > Ailuropoda > Ailuropoda melanoleuca. The sequence continues at coordinate 18,445,701 of NC_048221.1, forward strand.
TGTGAAACAGACAAGTTGGACCTGAATCTGGTCTCGTTAATTAGCACCTAACTAGGTACTTAACCTATAGAAAAGGTACTAGATCTCTTCTGGATATCTGTAGCACCCTTCTTTATAGCATTCTGTTACCAGACTTGGGTTTATTTTTGTTGCCTTTAGGATCCTAGGTTGTTGTAGCCTTTCAGAGGAGACTTGTCAAGGCCTGGGTTGGGGTGGTGAGTGTGTTACTAAGTGAACTCTCTTATTGCAGATACTTGAGAAAAGTTATAGTCTTGTGCCAATGTTTAAATATGTAAACTGTTAATAATCAGATTCCGGGTTGTATTAAAATTAAAACTATCGATGGTATGCCTGGGTGGCTCAGCTGTTAAGCAGCTGTCTTTGGCTCAGGTCATGATCCCAGGGTCTGGGATCGAGCCTTGAATCGGGGTCCTTGCTCGGCGGGAAGCCTACCTCTCCCTCTCACACTCCCCTTGCTTGTGTTCCCTCTCTGTCTCTGTCAAATAAATAAATAAATAAAATTTTAAAAAAATTAAAACTGTCGGAAAGATCTGAAATTTTAAAGATCATAAGTCGTTCCTCGATGGACTTTTTTTTAGCCATATACCAAGTGCTTAGAATTAATTTTTCTGCCACACTCCCACAATACCTTCTTCATTTCATTCACTTAGTTAATGGGGCATCTGTTGAATGCATTTTAAGCCCTCCTGTCATGCTGTGGGGCTCAGAATAGCAGAGTGGGTAACTGGGGGAGCTCTAGAATCTGATAGATTTTGAAATCTTGACTCCTTCGCTAATTTAGTGACATGGAATAAATTACTTGAGTTTCCTCATATGTGAAATGAGGTTGTTGTGAGGTTTATGTAATGCCCTTAGAACAGTGCCAGGTGTGCAGAAGGTGTTCACTAAATGTTAGCTACCACTGTTGTCTTTTTTGTTTAAACAGCCTTGTTGAGATATAATTCGTAATTCATATGCCATGCTATTAACCATTTAAAGTGTATAATTCGATGCTTTTTATATATTACATTGCTAATTTCTTTACAAAGTTGTGGTAAATACATTTTGTTACATATGTTGTAACAAAATTCGCTTTTTAAACCATTTCTTTTGATTTTTTTTTTAAAGTTTATTTATTTAAGGAATCTCTACGCCCACCATGGGCTGGAACTCATTACCCGGAGATCAAGAGCCACACACTTTTCTGATTGAGCCAGCCAGGTGCCTCTAAGCCATTTTTAAGTGTAATATTCAGTGCATTACTTACATACACAGTGTAGTGTAACCATCACCACTGTCTATTTCTAAAACTTTTTCATCACCCCAAACAGAAACTCTATCCATTAAGCAAGTAACTCTTATTGTTTCTTCCCTTCAGCCCCTAGTGACCTCCAATTTATAGTCTGAAATCACTGTGAATTTGCCTGTTCTAGATATCCCGTATAAGTGAAGTCATACAGTATTTGTCCCTTCATGTTTGACCTATTTCACTTACCATAATGTTTTCATGGTCCATTCATGTCATAGCATGTATCCAAACTTCAGTATTTTTTTTTTTAAGTTTATTTATTTATCTCTACACCCAACATGGGGCTCAAACTTACAACCCTGAGATTGAGTTGGTCAGTCTTCAACTGAGCCAGTCAGGTACCCCAAACTTCATCCCTTTTTAAAAAAGTACAAAAAATATATTCAAAAAATTGAGTTATAATTGGCATATTCATTCTCTTTTATGGCTGAATAAATATTCCATTGGTGTGAATACACCATGTTTTGTTTCTCTCTTCATTTTTGGTAGACAACTGTGTTTCCACCTTTTGGCTATTGTGAATCATGCTGCTGTGAACATGGGCATGTGCATATTTGGATATTAATCTTTTATCAGATGCGTGACTTGTAGATATTTTCTCCCAATCTGTGGGGTGGCTTTTTACTCTATTGATAGTGTTCTTTGATGCAGAAGAGTTTTTCATTTTGCTGAAGTCCAGTTTGCCTGTTTTTCTTTTGTTGACTGTGCCTTTGGTGTCAGAGCCAAGAGATCATTCCAAATCCAATGCATGAAACTTTTCCCCTATTATTGTAAGACTTTTATAGTTTTAGCACTTACATTTAGGTCTTTGATCCATTTTGAGATAATTTTGGTATGTGGTGTAAGGTAAAGGTCGCACTTCATTTTTTTGCACTTGGATATCCAGTTTTCCTATGAGCATTTGTTGAAAAGGCTGTCTTTTCCCCTTGATAGTGTTGGCACCCCTGTTGAAAATCCTGACCATATGTGTAAGAATTTATTTCTGGTTTCTTTATTCCACTGATTTGTATGTTTGTCCTTATACCAATACCACACTGTTTTGATAACTGTAGTTTTGTAGTAAGTTTTGAGATGGGGAAGTGTGTCTCCTCCAACTATGTTCTTTTTCAAGATTGTTTTGGCTATTCAGAGTCCTTTGAAATTCCGTATGAATTTCAGGATGGATTTTTTCTAAGCATTGGCTTTAGAGTCACATGGTCTTGAGTTTGCATATTGGTTTTTTTCTCATATTAGTTATATTGTTTTGGGTCGAGTTTCAACCTATTTGAGCCTCAGTTGCATGGTCTATAAAGTGGGAATAGTAACTGAGTTTATCTTACAGAGGACTTGCGATGATTAAATGAGAGAACCCGTGTAAAGTGCTTAACTGTGGTAGAGTCAGCACTCAGCTATGCTTGTCTTTATCATTCTCATTTTGGAGAGTAGGATTAGACATACTCAGGTCTTTTCCAGCTTAATGTTACTATGATTTTAAAAACCTGAGCATAGTAGCAGTAGTAATAATATTTATTACATTGTTTTAAAATTCTTCAAAACTTTTTTTTGGAGACATAGTTTACATATCATAAAATTCCTTCATTGTAAGTGTTCAGTTTGATGTAATCATCACCGCTGTTTCCAACACCTCAAAACTTTCCTTATTTCTGTTCATTGTTTATCCCCACTTCTCCAACTGCAAGTCCTAGTATCTACTGATTTGCTTTCTGTCTCTGTAGTTTTATGTTTTCTAGAAATTTCATATAATTGGAATTACACAATTCTCAGTCTTCTGTGTCTGGCTTCTTTCACTTGCGATGTTTTTTGAGGTTCATCCATGTTGTTGCATTCTTTTTTATGGTGTATTTCCTTTGGTTCAGCCATTCACTTATCGATGGACATTTGAACTTATTTCTAGTTTGGGGCTGTTCTGAACAATGGGGCTATGAATATGATTGCTTCTTACACATGATCTTATTTACTCCTGATAGTAATCATATGAGGTAGGTACCATTATTCCTATCGTTTGGGAGAGCTTTGAGACATACAGAAGTTCAATAACTCATCGAAGGTGCAATAGTTAGAAAACTGGAGTTTTGATTCAAACCCAGGCCTTCTGACTCTAAAACACATGCACTGTGGGGCCCCTGGGTGGCTCATTTGGTTTAAGTGTCTGCTTTTGGCTCAGGTCATGATCCTGGGGTCCTGGGATCAAGCCCTGCATGGGGCTCCTTGCTCAGCGGGGAGTCTGCTTCTTCCTCATCCTACCACTCCCCCTGCTTGTGCTCTCTCTCTGTCAAATAAATAAAATCTTTAAAAAAATAAAAGTAAAACATGTGCACTAGGCCAGTGGTCTTGAAATCATTTTATTCTTGGACCGCCTAAAATTAAAAAAAAATTTCCTCCTAAAATTTTGAAAAACTTAATACCACCTTGCACATTTTTAAGTCAGCATTAGTGCCTTAACATTTCTATCATAAATGGCTGCAAAGGATGTATTTTCTGGCATAATATATGTTGTGTGTATGCTTTATAGATATAGACCTTGGAGCTGCAGACTTAATTTATGGAAAATGCCATATAATCTAATTGGCAAATTAGATTTTTAATGTCAATCATTTAGCCAAATCTGATTTGAGATGCATTCCAAATCTCAATGATTTTTGAAACAAACTTTTAAAGTAATAATAGCTAACATTTACCAAGCATCTTACTTATTGGCCACTGTTCTAATGGATTTGCATTGTCATTTTATTCTGATAACTATATGAAGTAGACATTAGCTTTATACTGACTTTACATATAAGTATACTGATTAAGGTCCTGTGGTGTGGCAGAGACAAGATTTACCTTCAGGCAGTCTGTCTCTGAACCTAAGAAGAGTATGTCCAGAGGTGGCAGGCACTTTTAGCCATTTTCCACTACACCGTACTGCCTTACAAAACTCACTCTTGGAACTAGGAGCCTGATTGTAATTTGCTGGTATAAGGAACCAGGTATAAGAATATTTAAACCCTGGGGAATTTCTGTTTATTTATTTATTAAAAAGATTATTTATTTATTTATTTATTTATTTATTTTTAAAGATTTTATTTATTCATTTGACAGAGTGAAAGACAGCCAGCAAGAGAAGGAACACAAGCAGGGGGAGTGGGAGAGGAGGAAGCAGGCTCCCAGCAGACTCTGGGATCAGGCCCCGAGCTGAAGGCAGATGCCCAACGACTGAGCCACCCAGGCACCCCGATTTATTTATTTATTAGAGAGGATATGTGCACACAAGCAGGGGGAGCGGGAGTGGGAGACGCAGCTTCTCTGTTGAGCAGGGAGCCCGACTTGGGACTTGATCCCAGGATCCCGAGATCATGACCGAAGCCGAAGGCAGACGCTTAACCAACTGAGCCACCCCGGCGCCCCTGGAAATTTCTATTTATAAGAAAAAGCATTTCTAATGCAGTAATAAAGTCTAATTTGTACATGACTTTGAGATTACTATGAGATAGCCAAGTGGTGATTTCTGGCGGGCAATTTGGACTTTCCAGGCAAAGTCTAGGCAGAAGATAGAGATGTGGAAATTATCATTGTAGAGATGGTAGTTATTGTGATTAAATTGGGAATAGATGCAATTGCCCATGTCTAGTCAGCTTTGGCTGCTATAACAAAGTAATGTGGACTGGGTGACTGGAACAGTAAAAATTTATTTCTCACAGTTCTGGAGGCAGGGAAGTTCAAGGTCAAAGTACCTTCTGATTTGGTTCCTGGTGAAGATTCTTTTGGTTTGCAGACAGCTGCCTTCTTGCTGTATCTTTATATGGCTGAGAGAGAAATCATTTCTTTTGTCTTTTCTTGTAAGGACACTAATCCCATTCATGAGGGCTCCACTCTCATGACCCAATTACCTCTCAAAGCCTCTTCCTCCAGATACCATAACATTGGGGATTAGGGCTTCAACATAAAAATTTGGGGGGTGGGTACAAACATTCATTCCATAGTACCTAGGGATGGCATGTGGATCAAGAATAGTGCTAAGAAACAGTGTGGAGCCTTGGGGGATTAGCAATATTTGGTGGACATTTATTTAAATAATATTTGAAGGTTTTGTATTTGTGTGTGTGTGTATTTTTGCACGAGAAAGACTTGAGTGTTTATAAGCAAAAAAGCAACAGTCAGTAGACTGGTAATATGGGCAAAAAAAGAAGTTGAGTCATAGAGCACTATAAGGGTAGATTATTTAAACTGTAATCTTCAACCTAGAGGCACACAAAAACATTCTAGGGAGAATATGAACATATGTATATGTATATTTTTAAATATTTATTTATTTTATAGAGAAAGAGAACGTGTGAGCAGGGGGGAGGGGCAGAAGGAGATGGAGGGAGAGAAGCAGAGTCTTCGCTAAGTGTGGAGCCTGACGTGGGGCTCAATCTCATAAGATTATGACCTGAGCCAAAATCAAGAGTTGGATGCTCAACCCACTGAGCCACACAGGCGCCTTGCATATGTATAGATTTAAAGGAATCAGTGTGCAAAACTTCACCTTCCATAAATATTCTTCTAAGAATGAATCTTGCTTCTGGGGCGCCTGGGTGGCGCAGTTGTTAAGCGTCTACCTTCGGCTCAGGGCGTGATCCCGGCGTTCTGGGATCAGGCCCCACGTCAGGCTCCTCTGCTGGAAGCCTGCTTCTTCCTCTCCCACTCCCCCTGCTTGTGTTCTCTCTCTCGCTGTCTGTCTGTCTCTGTCAAATAAATAAATAAAATCTTTAAAAAAAAAAAAAGAATGAATCTTGCTTCTAAATGTAAGAACTAGGGGTGCCTGGTTGGCTCACATTGTAAGTGTCTGCCTTTGGCTCACGTTGTGATCTTCCCATCCTGGGATCAAGCCCCACGTCAGGCTCCTGGCTCTGTGGGGTGTCTGCTTCTCCCTCTCCCTCTCCCCCCTGCTTGTGCTCTCTCTCTCTGTCAAGTGAATAAATAAAATCTTAAAAAAAAAAAAGAACTAAAACCATAAAACTTACAAGAAAATGGGGAAAGCATCATGCATTGGATTTGAAAATGATCTCCTGGGTAGGACACCAAAGGCATAGTCAGCAAAAGAAAAAATAGACAAATTGGACTTTATCAAAATGAGAAACTTTTCTTCACTGAACAACACTGTCAACAGAGTAAAAAGTCACTCCACAGAATGGGAGAAAATATTTGTAAATCACATCTGATAAGGGATTAATATCCAGAAAATATAGAAAGCTTCTAAATTCAACAACAAAAGTACAACCTGATTCAAAAATGGGCAATGGACATTTCTCTAAAAAAGGTTATACAGATGGCCGATAAGTCCATGGAAAGATGATCAACATCCTGAATGATTAGGGAAATGCAAATCAAAATGACAGTGAGATGCCACCTCACACCCATCAGGATGATGATTATCAGAACAACAGCAACAACAACGAACACCTCCAAAACAGAAAATAACAAGTGTTGGTGATGGTGTGGAGAAATTGGAAACTTTTGTTATTCTCCTAGGACTGCTATAACATGATACCCCAGATGGGGTGACTTCAGTAACAGATTTATTTTCTCTCACTCTGGAGGCTTAAGTCCAAGATCAAGGTGTCATCAGGGTTGGGTTTTGGTGAGGCCTTTCTCCTTGGCTTGCAGAAGGCTGCCTTCTTGCTGTGTCCTCACACAAACTGTTTTGTGCATGCATTCCTAGTGTCTCCTCCTTTGACACCAGACCTATTGGATGAGGGTCCCACTCTTAAGACCTCTTTTAACCTTACGTTCTTAAAGGCCCTCTCTTCAAATACAAGCCCATTGTGGGGCTAGGAGTTCAGCATATGAATGGGGTAGGGAGGGGCACAATTCAGTCGGTGACAGAACCCTTGTGCTCTGTTGTTGGGAATGTAGAATGGAGAAATTGGTGTGGAAAACAGTATGGTGATTCCTCATAAATTAAAAATAGAATTACCATGTGATCCAGCCATTCCACTTTTTAAAAAAATATTTTATTTATTCATTTGCTAGAATACAGGCAAGGGGTGTGGCAGGGAGAGGGAGAGGCAGGCTGCCTGCTGAGCAGGGAGCCCAATGTGGGGCTTGATCCCAGGACACTGGGATTGTGACCTGAACCAACGGCAGACGCTTAACTGACTGAGCCACTCAGGTGCCCCTAAAGCAGCAATTCCACATATGGATATATGTCCAAAATAATTGAAAGCAGAGTCTCAAAGAGTTATTTGTACACCCAGATTGGTTATTCACAGTAGCTAAAAGTTGGAAGTAACCCAGGTGTCCATCAGGGGATGAATAGATAAACAAACTTTGGTGTATACATACAATGCAGTATTACTCAGCCTTAAAAAGTAATGAGATTCTGGGGCTCCTAGGTGGCTCAGTCAGTTAAGCATCATTGGTGCAGGATCTTGATTTCAGTTCAGGTCATGATCTCAGGGTTGTGAGGTTGAGCCCTGCATTGGGCTCCATGCTGGGGGTGGAGCCTGGTTGAGATTCTCTCCCTCTCTCCCTCTTTAGGGGAAAAAGAAATATGTGTGTGTGTGTGTGTGTTTAAAAAAAAGTAATTAAATTCTAATAGATGCTGCAGTGTGGCTGAACCTTGAAGATATTATGCTAAGTGAAATGAGCCAATCATAAAAGGACAAATATCGTATGGTTCCACTAGTATTATAAGGTACATAGAGTAGTAAAAATCATAGAGACAAAAAGTAGAATGGTGATTGCCAAGGACTGGGTTGAGAGGGGAATGAGGAATTACTGTTTAATGAATACAAATTTTCAGTTTTGCAAGATGAAAAAAGTTCTGTGGATGGATGGGGATGATGGTTATGTAACATGAATGTATTTAATGCCACTGAACTATACACTCACATATGGTTAAAATGGTAAATTTAATATATAAAATTTTTTTTTTTTTTTTTTTTTTTAAAGATTTTACTTATTTATTTGACAGAGAGAGAGACAGCCAGCGAGAGAGGGAACACGAGCAGGGGGAATGGGAGAGGAAGAAGCAGGCTCATAGCAGAAGAGCCTGATGTGGGGTTCGATCCCGTAACTCCGGGATCACGCCCTGAGCCGAAGGCAGACGCTTAGCCGCTGTGCCACCCAGGCGCCCCAATATATAAAATTTTTAAAAAGATTTTATTTGTTTATTTGAGAGAGAGAAAGCAATGGGAGAAGGAGAGGGAGAGGGACAAGCAGACTCCACGCTGCGCGCAGAGCGCAGCGTGGGGCTTGATCCCAGGACCCTGGGATCATGACCTGAGTCGAAATCGAGTTGGATGCTCAATTGACTGAGCTTACCCAGGTGCCCCTTTGGGTTTGTCCCATTTTTTTTAAGCTATTTTGAATAAAGCTGTTGTGAACATTTTTGTATAAGTTTTCATTTATCTTAGGTAAATACTTAGAAGTGAAATTGCTGAGTCATAGGGTAGTGTTGTCAGACCAGTTTCTAAGGTGGTTGTACCATCTTGTATTCTTTCCAGCAGTGTATGAGCTCTGATTGCTGAAAATCCTTGTGTATTTGCTTTCATAAGTCTTTTTAATTTTAGCAGTTCTAGTGGGTGGGTATTAGTATGTCATTGTGGTTTAATCTGTTTTCCTTATGACTAATAATAGTAAGCATTTGTCAGATGTGTGTTACAAATATTTACTCATGTTCCATAGTTTGCCTCTTCATTTTTTATTTTTTTTTTTAAAAGATTTTATTTATTTATTTGACAGAGATAGAGACAGCCAGCGAGAGAGGGAACACAAGCAGGGGGAGTGGGAGAGGAAGAAGCAGGCTCATAGCAGAGGAGCCTGACGTGGGGCTCGATCCCACAACGCCGGGATCACGCCCTGAGCCGAAGGCAGATGCCCAACCGCTGTGCCACCCAGGCGCCCCAGAACAGGTTTTAATTTTAATCTTTTTCTTTATGGTTAATGCTTTTGGATCTTTTATAGAAGTCTTTGCTGACACAGAGAACAAAAAGACTTTCTCCTGTGTTTTCTTTTAGAAGCTTTATAGTTTTAGCTTCTACATTTATCTCTGATCCATTTTTAATCAGCTTTTAAGTGTGGTATGATGGTAGGCAAGCGAGTGCCATCAAAGCGGAATCAGGATATGGTTCTGGAGAGGGAGCCTGAGAAGCAGATGCCACATCTAGGGATGGCAGCAGGCATGTAAATTCCCCATTCCAAATCTGAGGACTCTTTAGAGGCCCTGTAATTGCAATCAATACACTTAAAAATCTTTTAACGGAAAATTTTCAAGGAACAAGGGTGCTGCCAACAGCCACTGATTCAAGCAGCCACTGATTCCCACAGTGCATATTAAAGTTGCTACTGTTTAGGGGCGCCTGGGTGGCACAGCAGTTAAGTGTCTGCCTTTGGCTCAGGGCGTGATCCTGGCGTTGTGGGATCGAGCCCCACATCAGGCTCCTCCGCTGGAAGCCTGCTTCTTCCTCTCCCACTCCCCCTGCTTGTGTTCCCTCTCTCGCTGGCTGTCTCTGTCAAATAAATAAATAAAATCTTTAAAAAAAAAATAAAGTTGCTACTTTTTAAAAACTCAGAGGTAGATATTATTTGGTAGGTGCTCAAATCAACCTTTGCCTGTTGATGCTCCCTTGATGTTCTTAGCTGAGTGTCCTATTATAGGGCCCAAAGCATTTACTTTGGAAAAAATTAGAGTGTTTGGTGCAGGATCAAGCCGCTGCATACTGCAGATAGAATAGGACCCCTGGTTCTGCTTTGTTGGCTTTTGGAACTGAAATCATGATTAAAAAGGGTGGCCCTGGGTTTATAATTATGCCGTAGAGGTAAAATTATTGGACCTTTGCAAGATGGACCACAGTGGAAGGGTTTGCCAAGAATGTTTTCATTTATTTGTTTATTATTCTTTAAAAAAAAAAGATTTTATTTATTTATTTGAGAGAGAGCGAGCACACATGTGAGCGGGAGGAGAGGGAGAGAGAGAATCTCAAGCAGTCTCTCTGCTGAGTGCGGATCTCACGGCCCTGAGATTATGACCTGAGCCGAAATCAAGAGTTGTATGCTCAACCAGCTGACCCACCCAGGCGCCTCCTAAGAATGCTTTTATTAATGAAGAATGAAAGGTGGAGGAGGCTCCATAACAATCAGCTGCAATAACTGTACCAACCATAAAGAGTGCTGACCTACAGTGGGGGTCTTTCTTGCCAAACACATTGGTCGGCTTCCAGGAAACCAGTCTTTAGGTTCTGGGGGAGTGTGGTTGCAAAGTTCAATGGAAGGGCATCACTAGGAGTGTAGCCTATAGCTTAGTATAATGCTTACCATCTCCAGAAGCAGCCGACGCCTGTTCAACTGCTATTCATATGGAACCATTTTTCACTTCAATCTTCAAAATTCTCATTTGACTTTTTACTACTCATCCACATCTGTACCTGCAGCAGTTTCATATGCTAGTCTTCAGAGCTCACCAAGGGGTCCTTTTACTGATTGGTGGGTAGCGTGTGTTGGGGGTGGGATCTGGGCAGTTTAGGTACAGGCCCTTCTGTTCCATTGATCTGTTATGTTCATCCTTACGCCAGTGCCACACTGTCTTGATTACTGTAACTTTGTATTAAGTCTTAAGATCAGGAAGTGTGAGTCTTCTAACTTTGTTATATATACAGGCATACCTTGTTCTGTTACATTTTGCAGATACCGCATTTTTTACAGATTGAGGAAGGTTTGTGGCTACCCTGAGTTGGGCAAGTCTATCAGTGCCATTTTCCACCAGCGTTTGCTTACTTTGTATCTTTGTATCACATTCTCAGGATATTTCAAACTTTTCATTGTTATTGTGTTTGTTATGGTGATCTGTGATCAGTGGTTACAATTTGCTAAAAGCTCAGATGATAGTTAGAATTTTGTAATTAATGTATGTACATTGTATTTTTAGACAGAATGCTATTGCACACTTAATAGACTACCATACAGTGTAAACATTTACATGCACTGGGAAGTTAATTTCACTCACTTTATTGCAGTATTCACTTTATTGTAGTAGTCTGGAACCAAACCTGCAGTATCTCCAAGGTATGCCTGTATTCTTTTCTGTTTTGCACAGATGATATGCATATTACCAATAGTATTTTGCACTAATGGCTTATCCTAGACCAGTTAACATAGCTACCTCATTTTTTTTTTTTGAGAATCACATGGCATTTCAATAGTGCAGTATATTCTTTTGATGTACATTTAGATTTTATAATCTTTTGCTACATACAAAGAGTGCTGCACTGTGTTTGTAAACATGTCACCTCACACTGTAAGTTTCTAGAGAATGAATTCTTGGAGAGGAACTGGAAAGTTTGGGTAATATGCATTTAAAATTTTGTGAAATTTAGTTTTCCTTGTAACTGACTTTTCATCCTCATCGGTTGGAAAAGATACTTATGTGGCATCTTTTTATATCCATTGAGACCTGTTTGTGGTTTAACAAATTGTCCATTCTGGAGACTGTCCCAGGTACACTTGAGAAGATGTGATTCTGCTACTGTTTTGTAGAATGTTTGTATGTTTCTGTTAGGTCTAATTGGTTTATTGTGTTCTCTGTTTCCATTTATTCTGTTTGGTTGACCTGTTATTGAAAGTGGGATTTCAGGTCTCCAGGTATTAGAGAACTGTTTATTTTTCTCTTCACATGTCTTCAGTTTTTGCTTCATGTATTTTGAAAGTGTTATACGCTTAATATTTATGATCGTTTTATCTTCTTGCTGTATTTTTTGAACCTTTTAATTAATATATAATGTCTTCCTTTGTCTTTCATAAACTTTGGATTCAAAGTCTGATTTGTCTTATATTAATCTAGCTCCTCAGCTTTCATTTGGTTACTATTTGCATGGAATATGTTTTCCATCTTTTCACCTTCAACCTATTTGTGTCTTTGGATCTAAAGTGAGTCCCTTGAAGCATATACAGCTTATACAGTTATACATATATAGCATATGCAGTTGATCCTTGAACAACACGGTGGGTTGGGGTGCTGACTCCATGTACTGTCGAAAATCTGTGTATAACTTTTGACTCCCCCAAACTTAACTACTAATAGTTACTGTTGACCAGAAGCCTTACAGGTAAGATAGTCAACACGTATTTTGTATGTTATGTGTAGTACATAACTGTATTCTTAAAATAAAGTAAGCTAGAGAAAAGAAAACGTTATTAAAATCATAAGAGAAAATACATTTAAAGTATTGTAATGTTTTTCTTAATACCATACATTTACATTGTTAGTTTACAAAATGAATTGTTAGTACCAATATCGATATTGTCTTTTTTTTTTTTTTAAGATTTTATTTATCAGAGAGAGAGAACACAAGTAGGGGGAGCAGCAGAGGGAGAGAAGCAGGCTCCCCATGGAGCAGAGAGCCTGACATGGGGCTTGATCCCAGGACCCTGGGATCATGACCTGAGCGGAAGGCAGACACTTAACTGACTGAGCCACCCAGGCCCCTCGATATTGTCTTATATGATAAAAACGCTATAGATGTTTATACATATTACTGAAATTAGACATCAAAAATGAAATTATTGGAGCACCTGGGTGGCGCATTCGGTTGGGTGTCTGACTTGATTTCAGCTCAGGTTCTGATCTTAGGGTCATGAGATTGAGCCCCCCACCCCCTGCGCTCAGCAGGGAGTCTACTTCTCTCCTTCCTCTCCCCCTGTCCCTCCCCTTGCTCATGCTTGCACACGTGTGCACTGTCTCTCTAAAATACATAAATAGGGGCGCCTGGGTGGCACAGTGGTTAAGCGTCTGCCTTCGGCTCAGGGCGTGATCCCGGCCTTATGGGATCGAGCCCCACATCAGGCTCCTCTGCCATGAGCCTGCTTCTTCCTCTCCCACTCCCCCTGCTTGTGTTCCCTCTCTCGCTGGCTGTCTCTATCTCTGTCGAATAAATAAATAAAATCTTAAAAAAAAAATAAAATAAAATACATAAATAAATATTTTAAAAAATGAGAAGATTCTGTGAAAAAGAAATTCGTATTTATTTACAGGTATAATGATTCATGCATCGATACCAAAGAAGCAGCAGTATAATTGCTTCATGGTAGCCTAGCCTATGCATTAATGAATGAATCATTGTAAAATTTTTATGGTATGTAATATTACAGTCATATTCATAATACAGTATTAGAAACACTGTTCGATTTTAAAAATACCCGTGATGACAGGCTGACGTGCAGTTTCTCCAATTACAGGAGAAAGAGGCATACTGTATGGTAATGTAATTCTTTGAAAGCAGTGTTCTAAAACGATAAGAAAGCTAACAATATTAATTTTCTGTTAAATATCACTCATCTCTCCACTTCCATTCAAGTCTTGTACATGATGTTCTACATAATGAATATTTGGGTGATGATGACACAAAATATCTCACATGGTTCTTGCCATACAGTTATTATATTTTCACACAAAGACACAGACATATACAACAGGTAAGTTAATTAACTGTTCAGCATGGGGGTTGGTCTCGCCCTCTCAAGTGGCAGAGGTAGAAGAGGTGGAGGAGGTGGAAGTAGAAAGGCCTGCACGCTGTTAACTTTATGGAAGTACATCCTAATTTCTGACCTTTTTGGTTTCTAGTTTCTCGAAAATTGTTTCTATGGCGGTACCACAGTCCTTCTTCCACTGTTTGCTTTAGTTTCAGTGCTTGTACCTTAGAAGGGTTATATCATCAAAGAAGTCGAAAGAGTCTTGAATAATCAGAATGCTTCTGTCAGATGTCTGATATCAATTTGTTTTCTGGGACTGCTGCTTCTACATTTTTTTAAAAAAAGATTTTATTTATTTATTTGAAAGGGAGAGAGAGAGAGCACGTATGAACAGGGGGAAGGTCAGAGGAAAAGGGACAAGCAGACTCCGTGGTGACCAGCAGGACTCCATCCCAGGACACTGAGATCATGACCTGAGCCAAAGCCAGACTCTTAACTGACTCAGCCACCCAGGCACCCCATGTTTCTTCTGCATCTTCTTCCTCTTTGTTGGGCATGCTTTGGAAGTACTCATCTCCATCAGGTCATCTTATTTCTCAGGCGTGGTGTGTGTTAGCACTTGAATTTCTCCAAGATCCATATTTTGAAACACTTCACCTTTTTTATCCACTCTTTCATGATTTCCTTGATTGGCTGTGTTGTAAATCCTGTGAAGTCATCACAACATCTGGACACAGTTTTCTCCAACAGGAACTTACTGTTTCAGGCTTAATGGCTTTCATGGCTTTTCCTATAACAATGGCATCTTCAGTGGTGTAATCCTTCCAGACTTTTGGGGTGCCTGGGGGACTCAGTTGATTGAGCGTCTGACTCTTGGTTTCAGCTCAGGGCGTGATCTTGTGGTTGTGAGATCGAGCCCCATGTGGGGCTCTGCACTCAGCACAGAGTCTGCTTCAGATTCTCTCTCCCTCTCCCTCCCACTCTGCTCCTCTCCTTGCTCACACACACTCTTTCTCTAAAGTAAATAATGAAATGTTAAAGAAAAAAATCCTTCCAGACTTTCATGATGTTCTATCAGAGTTCTCTTTCGTAGCTTGACAGTCCTTTCCATAGAGTACCATGTATAATAAACCTTTAAGGTTCTTATGAACCCCTGATCTAGAAGTTGGATTAGAGGTGTGTTTGGGGGCAAGTATAGACCACTTTGACACCTTCAGTGTTGAACTCCTGGGGTTCTGGGTGGTCAGGGGCATTGTCTAATATGGAAAGAACTTTAAAAAGAGAGTTCTTACCATCAAGGTACTTCCTGACTTCAGAGAGGGTTCTTGTTCAGTCCTTCTTCTATAACCAAAAGACTGGCAGCGTTGTTTATCTTTTCCCTTCAAGGCTTGGGGGTTAGCAGCTTATGAATCATGAACCAGACTCAAAACAGTAGAGTTAGCCTGTATCTTCTGGCCTTATATCTTGGTGCTCTCTTCTCTTCTTTACTAATAGATGTTCTTTGTGGCATTTTTTCTCCCCAGAGAAGGGCACGTTCATCTGTATTATAAACCAGATGGCCTTTGTCCTCAGTGATTTTATTAGTGGCCCTGAGAACTCAACTGCTTCTTCTTGGTTGGCAAAAGCTGCCTCTCCTGTTATCTTGACATTTTTTTAAGCCAAACCTCTTTCTAAAATTATCAAACCATCCTTTGCTGGCATTAAATTTTCTAGTTTTAGATCCTTCACCTTTCTTGCTTTAAGTTGTCATATAATGACTTTGCTTTTTCTCAAATCATATTAAAGCCTGTAAGTATGCCTTTCTTATAGCAATCCTGCACCCACATAAAAGCTGCATTTTCAATATGAAATGAAAAGATATCTTGCAAAAATTACAAGGGTTTCATGCCTGCTGGTGTAGCGGCAGTGACGGCTTCGTAAATTTTCTTTTCTTTTATCATGGTCCTGACACTGGATCCATTTATCTTGAAACAGCAGGCAACTGCAACCGCAAACCTCTGTGGTACATATCAAGCAATTCAACTTTTTCTTGTAATGTCATGACTTTACTCTGCTTCTTGGGAAGACTTTCAGCATCACTAATGACACTTCGTATGGGTCCCATGGTGTTATTCAAGGTTTATGGTGTTGCATTAAACATGATGAAAAATGCAGGAGAACTGGGAGAAATCACTTTTTATTGTGATATGCAATTTGCCAGAAAGACTAACTGCCTCTGCAGGCATGAATAGTGTCACTTTTTTTTTTTTAAGGGGATACTTGCAACACTTGAGCTCGCTGTGATAGCAGCAGAAGGTGACTGTGAAATTATTACAGTGGTACAGTATGTGCTACAGTTAATTTTTTGCAATTATGATTTAATACAGTTTCTTTACATTTGTTTACATTTTTCTCAACTGCAAATGGTACCACTTATGGTCTGTGAGTTTGTAAGTTTTGATAAATTTTAACTTTAAAAAAAAGGATTTATTTACTTTAGAGAGAGAGTGCACACGTGTGAGTGGAGGGAGGGGCAGAGGGAGACAAGCAGACTTCCTGCTGAGTGGGGAGCCCAACACAGGGATCCATCCCAAGACCCTGAGATCCTGACCCAAGCCAAAATCAAGAGCTGGATGCTTGACTGAGCCACCCAGGCGCCCCAAATTTAACTTTTTATATAGTTTTATCATTTACTACAATGATAAATGTAAATGATAAAATGGACTAATGATAAATGATAAAATAGACTAATATCTACATATATTTTATGTATACTTATTATATATATACTTAGCTTTTTCTTAGTTTTATTCAGTATTTTTAGGTTACATGGTTCATCTGCAAGTTTTCAACTTAGTCATAAATCTTCCAAAATTTTTCCACTATATTTATTGAAAAAAAATCTGAAAAGTAGACTCACAGCAGTTCAAACTTGTGTTGTTCAAGGATCAGCTGTAAGTTAGATCATGTTTTTTTATTTATTCTGCCCATATGCTCTTTTGATTGGAAAAGTTTAAACTCTTTACATTGAAAGTAATTATTGATAAGGAAGGACTAATGCCATTTTGCTCTTTGTTTTCTATATGCCCTATAGCTTTTTTTTATCCTTCATTTCTTCTGTTGTTACCTTCTTTATGTTCAGGGGTTTTTTTGTTTGTTCGTTTGTTTGTTTTGCAGCAAAATGTTTTGATTCCCTTTGCAATTTCTTGCATGTGTATTCTTTGTGGTTACCATGGGAATTACATTTAACATCCAACGGTTATAACTTAATTTGAATTTAGGTCAACTGAAGTTCAGTAGCATACAAAAACTCCACTTCTGTACAGCTTCTTCTCTGTCTGTTTTCAGTGTCACAGCTAACATCTTTATAAATTGTGTCCCCGGTAATGTAGATTAAGAATTGTTTTTTATGCATCTGTCTTTTATTATTTATTTATTTTTGGTGCAAAAAGGTGTTTTTATTAAAGCGTGGTAACAGGATGTGTGGGCAGAAAGAGCTGCCTGTGCACCTGTCTTTTAAATCATGTGGAAAATAAAAAGTGGAGTTATAAACCAAAGTTACAATAATACTAGCTTTTATAATTGGCCCTGTGTTTGTCTTTACCAGAGACCTTTATTTCTTCATATGGCTTTGGTTACTGTTTAGCTTCTTTGTCATTTCAACTGGAAGAACTCCTTTAGCATTTCTTGCAGGGTTCATCTAGTGGTAACGAACTCCTTCAGCTTTTGTTTACCTGGAAATGTCTTAATTTCTCCCTCATTTTTTGGAGGACAATTTTGTTGGATATAGAATTCTTGATTGGCAGTTTGGTTTCCCCCCTCTTAGTATTTTCAGAAATTGATCGCTACCTTCTGGCGTCCAGGGTTTCTAATGAGTAATTGGCTGATAATCTTATTGAGGATCTCTTGTCACTTCTCTCTTATTGCTTTGAAAATTCTGTCTTTGATCATAATGTGTCGGATGTGAGTTTATCCTACTTGTACTTCATTTATTTATTCTTTAAAAAGATTTATTTCAGAGAGAGAGAAAGCTTGAGCTTGTGCATTGCACACAAGTGGGGGGGAGGGGCAGAGGGAGAGAGTCCTTAAGCAGACTCCCCACTGAGCATGGACTGGACTGAGGGGCTCCATTTCACCACCCATGAGATCATGACCTGAGCTGAAACCAGGAGTTGAGTGGTCAACCAACAGGTGGCCTCCTATATTTCATTTAGCTTCCTAAATTTGTGGATTCATATCTTTCATAAAATTGGGGAAATTTTTCTTTTTTTTGGCCGTTATTTCTTCAAATAATCTTTCTGCCCTTTCTCTTCTCTCCTCCTTGAACTCCCTTCTCATTTATTACATAATCATTGCCAGTTTGACAGCATCTCCAGGCCCCATAGGTTTTGTTCATCTTTGTTCATTCTTTTTTTCTTTCTGCTCTTCAGACTTCATAATTTTAACCCTCTTCTCTTCAAGTTTGCTGATTTTTCTGCCTGCTCAAATCTGTTGAACCCCTCTAGGGAACTTTTAATTTCAATTATTGTGCTTTTCAGTTCCAGGTTTTTTATTCCACTGTATAAATTTCTGTCTCTGTAAATAGTCTCATTTTGCTTTTACATTGTTTTCCTGATTTCCATTAGTTCTTTAAGCATAATTAAGGTAGTTGTTAGAAAGTCTTTGTCTAGTAAATCTGATATATGGGTTTATTAGAGATAGTTTCTGTCAATTTATTTTGTTTCTTTGAATGGGCCGTATTTTCTTGTTTCTTTGTATTTCTTTCTTGTTGTTTTCTTTGTTTCTTGTGATTTTCTTGTTATTAAAAATCAGGCATTTGACTATCATAATATGGTAACTCTGGAAATCAGATGTTTCCTTTTGTTGGAGTTTCCTGATTTGGGGGGGGGAAGGATTGTTGAAGACTGTATTAGTCTGTTTTGAGGCTTTTTCTATTTTGCAAAGACTGTTCCTTGTGATCACTTTGTGATCACTGATGTCTGCTCTGTTAGGTCATGTTCATCTCACGTTTTTGTGAATACCAAAAGCTCAAACAAATGAAAACGAACAAAGAGGGGCGCCTGGGTGGCACAGCGGTTAAGCGCTTGCCTTCAGCTCAGGGCGTGATCCCGGCCTTATGGGATCGAGCCCCACATCAGGCTCCTCCACTATGAGCCTGCTTCTTCCTCTCCCACTCCCCCTGCTTGTGTTCCCTCTCTCACTGGCTGTCTCTATCTCTGTCGAATAAATAAATAAAATCTTTAATAAAAAAAAAAAAGAAAATGAACAAAGAACACCAACAGAAACAAAGAGAAAAGCAGAAAAATGAATAACCACCTCTGTCTGTTTTTGCATATTGGTTCTGTGCTGGGGCATTTGTTCAACATTTAGCTAGGCTTGCTCTGGGGATTGGGATCAGCCAGAGGTGAAAGCTTAAGGTCTTTTCAGGTCTTGTCTCATCATGTGTCTGGCCTGGGTGTGCGTGTAGTTTTCTAAAATTTTCCCTGTGCTTGTTGCTTTGGAATGTCCTAATTTCCCAAAGTGTTTTCACCCCAGCTTCCCCATTATCTGTGAGTCTGCTTTGCAGCTCTTATTAGCAATGCTTGCCCCATCCCTACCCACCACTAAAGTTCTGAGTTAGGTAAAACAGAGACAAGCACCAACACTTCACATCAATCCTTCAGCTGTCTCCCAGACAGATTAGAAGAGATGTGCACAGTAATCTGCAAATCACGTTTTCCTCTGATTTGAAGGAGGGAGCTGGGAACTGGGCTGCCACTTTTTCAAGACCAAAACCTTTGTCCGTGCAAGGGTGGGTGGAACAAGGATGAGTAAAAACACCACACAACTTCACAATTATTTTGAAGACAGCTTTTTCTTGATTGAGCATTCTCTTGGTTGTTGTACACCTTTGGCTGTTTTCTAAGCTCCAGCAGAGCTGGCTCAGACATTTGCTGCTGTTTTTTGATGTTTCTATGGAGGAATGAGACTTTGGAACCTCCTCATTTGCCATTTTGCTGAAATGTGGTTTGTCTTTTCACTCCTTTGGAAGTGTCCTTTGCGCAAAAGCTTTTTATTTTGATGAAGTCCACTTAATTTTTTCCTTGTGCTTTGGTGTCATTTAAGAAACTATTGCCAAATCCAAGGTAAAGAAAGTTTCCATCTTTTTTAGTAGCTGCAGCAAAGGTCCTGGAGATGACTTCTCAGCTTGACTTGGGTTGCATGCCCATTTTTAGTTTTAATTTTATTTATTTTTTAGCAGGAGAAAATTAAATTTAGTATCATATATATGAAGACTCCATGCAGACATGAAATTCCCTAGGCAGTCTGGCAACACGAGGTTTATATGACATACTGAATAAGGAGAGGGTTAGGGGCCTGAGGGTACAAAGGAGAGGAAGACCCTTAGCAGAAAGGTGAGAAGAGATTTTTGGTAAAGAGGAATCTCTGTTAATAGTTCTCTCTTCCTGATACAGTCATACAGTTAAGGAGGTAAAGAGCTTTTCCTGCTAGGTTTTGATTTGTTTTAATTCCAAATACTGTTTATCTCGTAGTGTGGTACATCTTGGTACATGCCCATTTTTAGAGCAGTTACTGTAATGAGAGTGGTAGACTATTCTGATTGACTAGGCTGGATTGCGTAGGATCAGCCATGGGCTGAGAATGGTGTTAATGTTAAAGATGTGGTTTCCAAAAAGGAAGGTAAATGGATGATAGAAAAATTAGTAAATATTTAGTAAATGTAAAGCTTTCTTAGTACATTGAGAAATTTATGATGCCCCAGAGTACACTTTTCTTTTTAAACATTTTATTTATTTATTTGAGAGAGAGAGAGTGATCATGAGTAGGGGAGAGGGGCAAAAGGAGAGGGAGAAGCAGGATTCTGGGATCATGACCTGAACTGAAAGCAGACACTTAACTGACTGAGCCACCCAGGCTGCCCCCCACAGAGTACACATTTTTAATTAAAAATGTATTTCTCTGGGGGGGGGCGCCTGGGTGACTCAGTCGGTTGAGTGTCCAACTCTTGCTTTTGGCTCAGGGTCATGAGATCAAGTCCCATGTTGGGCTCTGCTGCTGGGCATGGAGCCTGCTTGGGATTATCCTCCTCTCCCACTGCTTCCCCCCCCGCCCCGCTCACTTTCTCTCTCAAAAAAATGTATTTCTCGTGTTAAAAATTAATAAGTAGGGGCGCCTGAGTGGCTCAGTCGATTAAGCGTCTGCCTTCAGCTCAGGTCATGATCTCAGGGTCCTGGGATCAAGCCCCACATCAGGCTCCTTGCTCAGCAGGGAGCCTGCTTCTCCCTCTTCCTCTGCCCGCCACTTCCCCTGCTTTTGCTGTCTCTCTCTGTTGAATAAATAAATAAAATATTTTATTTTATTTACTTTTTTAAAAGATTTTTAAAAAGATTTAATAAATAAAATATTTTTAAAAAATTAATAAGTAAATGTTTAAAAGTGACTTCCAGGTATACCTGGGTGGCAGTCAGTGAAGCAACCCAACTCTTGGTTTTTGCTAAGGTCGTGATCTCAGGGTCTTGAGATCTAGCCCTGCGACAGGCTCTGCGCTCAGCGTGGAGTCCACTTGAGACTCTCTCTCCCTCTCCCCTCACACCACTCGTGCATGTGTGCTTCCTCCCTCTCTCTAAAATTAAAAAATTAAATTAAAAAGTGACTTCCAAAAATATCCCTGATGTTCCTGGTAAGCCAAGGTGGAAGAAATTAGTTTAGCCTTTTCTTCGTGCTCTAATGTGTTTATATTTTGTGGTTTGTTTTATACAGGTACTACTATAACCAGAGTTTGGTAGCAAAAGGATCTACTTACTGGGCTCTCTTAACATAGAAAGAGATGTGGGGGGATTCTCGATCTGCTAACAGAACAGGACCTTTTCGGTAAGTCTTGAAATTTGAATATTGAAATTTAATATTTTAATGATAAAGATATATTTTTTGGTCTGTCATAAAGAGGGATATTTTCTTTGTATAGAAATAGCTCTGGTTTTTTAAAATAGAAACTATTTAAAAAATTTCTCATCATGTCCAAAGTGCTTGTGAGGTTGAATACTGAGCATGCCAAGTGTTTTGTATTTCAGCACTTTTTTTTTTTTTTTTAAAGATTTTATTTATTTATTTGTCAGAGAGAGAGTGAGAGAGCATAAATGGGAATCGGTGGGCAGGGGGAGAAGCAGGCTCCCTGCTAAGCAAGGAGCCCAATGTGGGACTTGATCACAGGACCCTGGGAACTTGACCTAAGCAGAAGGCAGATACTTAACTGACTGAGCACCCAGGTGTCCCAATGTTTCAGCACTTTTTAAACATTAAAAAATAATCCCCCAGTTGTTTTTTTTTTTAATCTCTTTTAACAAAGTAATATGTACTTGGCAAATAAGGAAAGCTAGCAAAAACATACATGAACATTTATATATGTGCATAAAAGTTTTGTTATTTTCACTCATTTATGTCTAGAAGCTAGAGCTGTGTTTGGTCCATGGCACACTGTATTTCAGTTATCAAAAATAGTTCTGAGAAAAAAATTTACTGCATGCAATTTTCTAAGGTACATTTCAATATTAAGGGTTACGGGATACAAAGTTGAGTTGAGAAAGTAGTACCATTCATTTATTAGTAGATTATATTTTAGATTTATAGGGAGTTAATTTTTTTATAGCCAATATAATAAATGATGATGACTGTATTTTTAAAGCTTTTACATTGTACTTACAATTAATAAAATGCAAGAGGAATGTGATTTTTATCATTTTATGGTTTTATGGTTTTACTTGGTGTATGGCAAAGAAATCTGACCTTTAAGGTTATATATTAAAAAACTATATATATATATATAATATATATACACATATGTAATATATATATATATACACACACATATATATATATATTTTTTTGAATGCTCCAATTGAAACTTCTGTTACTAGTAAATTTTCTTTTGGATTGGTAGTCTGCAGGATTTTATCATGCAAATTCAAGAGGTGTTCTCATTATTCTGAAGCTGGGGGTTCCAGTGAAATATTAGGTAGAGAACTGAGTTTTTAAAATCCATATGATATTTAGTAAAGTTAGTGTTTCATAAATACTAAACAATAGGGGTCTTCACTTTTGGCTCAGCAATCTTTAAAGCAATGGTGATGATGCTGGGTACGTTTTTCCTTTCAAAATTTAAGATCTGCGTCAGTGGTCAGCAGATTATGGCCTGTAGCTCACTTTTGTTTTATTGTAACACAGCCATGATCATTTGTTTACAAATTGTCTATGATTGCTTCCATGCCACAGTGGCAGAGTTGAATAGTTGGGACAGACTGCACAGCCTAATATCAATACTGTCTGGCTTTTTGTGGAAAGTTCACCAATCCTGAGTCTAGATTAGTGCGCTTATACTTCAACATTTTTAAATATTTAGGCTGTAATCTATCCTTTTTTACTTATATTTATGGATAACTACTTTGTAAGTAAAGCTGTTTCTTAAAGAACCTAATTTAGATTTTTAAAAATTTTTTTTATCTATTTAGATTATTTAGGTAAGCCTTCAGAAATGTTGGGTAACCTTAGCTCTATTTTGTAACTTTAAAAAATTTTTCAGAACATTTTTTTCTTTGACCAATTTATTATTTAAAATTATATTCCCCCACCTTAATTTTAGTTTAAATATAGTTATTACATGCTGTTTTTAAGATCTTTGACTAGAAGGGAGATGTAGTTTATATAGCGTAACTTTTGAAGACTAATTTGGATTTTAAAAAAGGTATCTTACTGGAAAATGATTTTATATTTCATTTTATGAGCCTCTTATATTTTATTTTATTTGACTGAAAATGATTTTCATCATCCCTGCTATTTTGTGTTAATAGAACTGTTTCTTGAATAGTCTGCATAAAATACAGTTCTAAGAACCCTAGTACAGTAGGTTACTCTAGATCTGTTTGATCTTCCAACTTAAGAGGGTAAGGTGATCTTTAGGGCAGTATTCAAAGACAGTGTTAGAAACATTCTGGTCGGAAAACATGTAGATTGAGGTGCTTCAGTACCCATGAGTATTTGCTGAGGCTTAAGTACTTCCTGCAAGCTAACTATTGGGATTTGACGATTTTAAATACAGGAGACACTAGAGTTAGTGATAATGTCTTAATTTTAGTGCAAAACTGTATTACTTATGAAGAACATTTAAACTTGCTCCTCTTATGATGAACCACATAGACATAACTAATGTTAATGGGAGCTAATGGAAGTCATCATGTTCTGAAAATCCATTAAATATGCATCATTCTAATGTTCAGGTTGCTGTTGTTAAAGTCCTATTACTTTAAGAAAGGGTTTGACCTTGTAACTCTTTCTCCTGAACTGAGTGACCCAGAGTCAGTTGTCCTTTGAGTCTTTCTCTGGTGGTGTAGTCTGTGCTCGGAAGGGTCGTATAATGGATCCTGTATATTCTGGTAGGAGAGAACGGAGTTGGACTTGATTTCCTAATACTTTTGCTTTACTGCTAAATAGCAGATAACCCTTCAGATCATTTCGTGCTTTCCTTTTTTGTACCCTCCCCTCACCCTCAAGCTCAGGATCCTAGGTATCTAAATGCCTATTTAAATTCCCTTTTGCCAAAGCCTAAGCATGTAAATGGTCTGAAGGCTAGGCAAAGGGAGGAATTGGGTAGAATGAAAGACTAGGCCAGTTCTAATTTATCTCCTGAGTTTTGTAAACTGAGAATGTGAATTTAATACTTTGCTTATTTTAAAATATATTTTATTACTATGAAAAACTTGCATGAGGCATTAGAATCTGGAATATCAGCTTCTTCATTTGGGACCTGGAGATAATACTTGAAGGCCTAATGCTCTCTCTAAGTCCCTTTCAACATTAAGCTCCTGGATGCTGTTGCTTGGCTAGGTTGACATACATATGCTTTGTGGCATGATTCATGCTACCTTTTGTGATACTCTTGGGTAGTTAAAATAGTAGGACCCAGGTGAGAGCGCTTCTAGGTGGAGCCACTGTAAAACTGGATTTTAGATGCAGCCAAGGCTGATGCTCAGCTGGTATACACTTGTGTGCTCCTACTGGTAATTTACAGCCAGTGTTCCTTCATTTTGGGCATGCATCCATTCCGATCTGGGTGGTGTCCATGCTGTAGCTGTAATCAAATATTTTGGAATGTTATCACTGTATGCAGAAATGAGAAAGACACCTCCTGAAATTACTGTAATACATTTATGGTGCATTGATTTATTTGATGTACAGGAATCATCATGTTGATCTTGGAATTCTAAGTTCCCTGGCTGTAGGAAATGGAAATTTTTGTAGTGTCACCATTGCTAGCTTATCTGGTGTTGCGGATTTTCCCTGTTGCAGGACTGGGTGAAAGCTTTTTCTGCAGCAGTCATGTTGAAAACCTTGTGTTGACTTTCCTCGTGTTCTGAAATGGGAACATAAAAGTTTACTCCGCCACTTCGTCTTAAAATAGCAAAACATTGCTGTTTTCTGCAGATCTAGGACCTTGTTACAGAACTCTGCCAAAAAAAAAAAATGTTTACAGAAGAATGTGCTGTGATTAGAGAAGAATATGCTGGTGTGTAGATTTCAAACTCTCTGGACAATATGAATAACACTGTCTTTGTTTCTACAGTGGGAGCCAAGAAGAAAGGTTTGCTCCCGGGTGGAACAGGGATTATCCTCCTCCTCCCCTTAAGAGTCATGCTCAAGAGAGACACTCTGGCAACTTTCCTGGCAGAGATTCACTTCCCTTTGATTTCCAGGGGCATTCGGGGCCTCCCTTTGCAAATGTAGAGGAGCATTCTTTCAGCTATGGAGCTAGAGACGGACCGCATGGTGACTATCGAGGAGGGGAGGGACCTGGACATGATTTCAGGGGGGGAGATTTTTCATCTTCTGATTTCCAGAGCAGAGATTCATCACAGTTGGACTTCAGGGGTAGGGACATACATTCTGGGGATTTTCGGGATAGAGAAGGACCACCTATGGACTATAGGGGTGGAGATGGTACTTCTATGGATTATAGAGGTAGGGAGACATCTCACATGAACTACAGGGATGCTCACACTGTTGATTTCAGAGGTAGGGATGCTCCTTCATCTGACTTCAGGGGCCGGGGCACTTACGATTTAGATTTTAGAGGCCGGGATGGATCCCACACAGATTTTAGGGGAAGAGATTTATCAGATTTGGATTTCAGGGCCAGAGATCAGTCCCGTTCTGACTTTAGAAATAGAGATGTGTCTGATTTGGACTTCAGGGACAAAGATGGAACACAGGTGGACTTTAGAGGCCGAGGTTCAGGTACTGGTGATCTAGACTTAAGGGACAGGGATATGCCACATTCAGATTTCAGAGGTAGACACCGGTCCAGGACTGATCAGGATTTTAGGAGCAGAGAGGTGGGCCCTTGTATGGAGTTTAAGGATAGGGAGATGCCCTCTGTGGATCCAAATATTTTGGATTACATACAACCCACTACACAAGATAGAGAACATTCTGGTGTGAACGTGAACAAGAGAGAAGAATCCACACATGACCATACAACCGAAAGGCCTGCTTTTGGCATTCAGAAGGGAGAATTTGAACACTCAGAAACAAGAGAAGGAGAAAAACAAGATGTAGCCTTTGAACATGAGTCTGCATCGGACTTTCAAAACAGCCAAAGTCCACTTCAAGACCAAGACAAGTCACAGCTTTCTGGAGGTGAACAACAGAGTTCAGATGCTGGTGTGTTTAAAGAGGAAGGTGGTCTGGATTTTCTTGGCCGGGAAGACACTGATTACAGAAGCATGGAGTACCGTGATGTAGATCACAGGCTGCCGGGAAGCCAGATATTTGGCTATGGCCAGAGCAAGTCTTTTCCAGAGGGCAAGACTTCCCGAGATGCCCAGCGGGACCTTCAGGTATGTTAACGGAGTAGATTGCTTTTCTGCTTGTTGTTGTATCTTAAGGCTTTTCTGAAGGATGAAGTGTAGAGTCCAGGATCCTTGGTCCTGGGTCTCTCCTTCTGTAACCATTAAAAACAAAATGGGCGTACCTGGCTGGCTCAGTCAGTAGAGCATGTGACTCCAGATCTCAGGGATGTAAGTGTGAGCTCCATGTTGGGTATAGAGATTACTTTTAAAAATAAAATCTTTAAGGGGCGCCTGGGTAGCGCAGTCGTTAAGCGTCTGCCTTCGGCTCGGGGTGTGATCCCGGCGTTCGGGGATTGAGTCCCACATCGGGCTCCTCTGCTGGGAGCCTGCTTCTTCCTCTCCCACTCCCCCTGCTTATGTTCC
This sequence comes from Ailuropoda melanoleuca, assembly GCF_002007445.2. Classification (NCBI taxonomy): domain Eukaryota; kingdom Metazoa; phylum Chordata; class Mammalia; order Carnivora; family Ursidae; genus Ailuropoda; species Ailuropoda melanoleuca. The sequence goes on from NC_048221.1 coordinate 18,472,683, forward strand.
CTCTCTCACTGGCTGTCTCTCTGTCACATAAATAAATAAATTCTTTGAAAAAAATATAAAATCTTAAAAAAAAATAAAATGTGTATTCAAGAATGGAATGTATACCTCTAGAGCAATGGCTCTCAGCTCAGTTCATACTTTTGGTGTTTATCTCTTCATTATTTTGTTTATGCTGCTGATTTAAATGACTTGGGATAATTTAGTTAGAAAGTGTGTCTTTGGGAGTTGGTTCTCTCAATTCTTGTTAGTCAGGCTTTGTGGCTATTTAGGATACATTTTTTTCTTTCTAAGTTTTTATTTAAGTAATCTCTACACCCAGTGTGGGACTCGAGCTTGTGACCCCGAGATCAAGAATCGCAGGCTCTTCTTTTTTTTTTTTTTTTTTTAAAGATTTTATTTATTTATTTGACAGAGATAGAGACAGCCAGCGAGAGAGGGAACACAAGCAGGGGGAGTGGGAGAGGAAGAAGCAGGCTCACAGCAGAGGAGCCTGATGTGGGGCTCGATCCCATCACGCCAGGATCACGCCCTGAGCCGAAGGCAGACGCCTAACCGCTGTGCCACCCAGGCGCCCCAAGAATCGCAGGGTCTTCTGACTGAGCCAGCTAGTAGGGTGCATTTTCTGAAATTCATTGAGGATATACAGAATTCCTAGGAGTCTTTCCCTAGTCATGAGGAGGTGATGTTAATGTTTCAAGTATCTTCTTAAAGGTAATTTAATTGACTTAAATGTTGAATTTCAATATATATAATATATAATCTATTGTGTATGTAATCTAAGTGAGGAGAATTAAATTTGCAGTTGGTTAATGCAAATATTACCTTTTGAAATAGGTTTTCCTCATCTCAGGTGCCTGTTAGCTTGGACAGTAATCTTAAGACATGTTAACCAACTAATTTTGAGAATGTTAGAGGTGATTGACTATATAATTTATTGTTCAGATCAGGACACTTTAAAGAGTAAAAGAGGATGTTGGAGTTGAGGCTTCTGTGAATATGGAAAATGCAGATGTCAGATGCAGATGGTCAGATGACACCTTTTGATTTTGTTGAAATTTATTTATAGTTGACATCTTTGACAAATGGCACCTGATTAAATTTTTTTCTATTTTCTCATTCAGGAAAAGAAAATTATATATATATATATATATATATGTATATATGTATTTTTTATGTGGAAAATATTTTGGAGAATTTTTTTTTCCTGATTATAAATCCTATTCAGTACTGTTTCTCTTAATGTTCCGCTTTACTCATTCAAGACTCCTCAGTGAGCCTTGATTTTAGCACGCTTATATACTAATGATTTGAAATCAAATTCTGGAACTCAGAAAAATAGAGAATTCTAATTTTTCATGTCTTAATATGATGCAAATGATTTTGATATTTGATCCTGAAAACCTGTATTTCACCTTCACTTTCAATTTGCCCACTAACATTTTTATTTCTGAAATAATCTTTTATTCTGGATTCAAGGATCAAGATTATCGGACTGGCCCAAATGAGGAAAAACCGAGCAAGCTTATTCGATTAAGTGGGGTGCCTGAAAATGCCACAAAAGAAGAGGTGAGGCTCTTTTTTTCTTTTTCTTTTTCCTTTTTTTGTCAGTTAAATTATTTTTACTTTTTATTTTGAAAAATTAATAGATTCATAGGAAGGTGTGAAGAAATTTACAGGGAAATTTTGGGTGTCCTTCCTGCAATGTTAACATCTTGTATTACTATAGCACAATGGCTAAACCAGCAAATTGGCTTTGGTGCAATCCATAGACCTTATTTAGATTTCAGCAGTTACACATTCACTCACTGAGGAGAGGTTTATGATTGCTGTCCTCAGACCTGTTATAATCTTCCTTTAGGGCATAATCCAAGAGCGAGGATTGGATTACCAACATAAAGGTGCAGTTTATTTACAGTAGTAAAAACTGGGAGCTGCATAACTCTTCATTGTTAAAGGACTGGCTGAGTAAATTATGGCTGAATTTACAGGAAAATCTGGTTAGCTATTATTATAGGAAGAGCAAACTGTGTTTACTCTGTGCCAGGCATTATGTGATGCTTACAAGCATTAGTTCTTTAATTATCACAGTATCCTATGAATATGTACTCTTTATTCATTCCTTTCAAATACAAAGCACCAACCATATGCTAGGCACTGAATGATACAGCAGTGAATATTGTAAAGTCACTGCCTCCATGGATAATAAAAAAGTAAACAAAAAACATAATTTCAGGCAGTGATAAATGCCCTAAAAGAAATTAAAGTAAAGGTGTTGAGCATAACTGGGATGGGGCTATTTTCGATTGGGTAGTTGGGGGAAGGCATAACTAAGGAAGTGACATTTGAGCCCAGGCCTGAATGCCGTGAGAGAGCAGTCCATTTGAAGATGGGGAAAAGAACTCACCAGGTGGAGGGAGTTAAGTGCCATGGCCCTGGACTGGCATGAGCCCAGGGCATCATCTTATGTTTAACAGATGAGAAACAGGGCACTGAAAAGTTACACAGCAAGAGAGCAAAAGAGGCTTGGAATGTAGGCAGTCTGATTTCAGAGCTTGGTTCTTGATGGTTATATTCTGCCTTTTTTATATACTTAGGAATTTTATGAATAATTATATTCTACTCATAAACAGTTTTGAATGTCTAGAGTGTACATGGGTTAATTTTGCCTTGATAAAGTAATGATAGCTTTAAATTACATAGAATAAAAGCCAGTAGAGAGAATTAAATATTCAGTGTCTGATAATTTATGTCATTCGTGTATACACCATGTTCTTGTAGATTCTTAATGCCTTTCGGACTCCTGATGGCATGCCTGTAAAGGACTTGGAGTTGAAGGAGTATAACACAGGTGAGTTTCTGGACATGCATGTGGTCTTGGGTAGGAAGGGTCTTTGTCAGATTTCTGCATCATGTGCTACTCAAGGTTTTTTTAAGAAACAACAGTTAAGATTTCCAGAAGCCTCCTGTTGATGCCTTCAAATAACAGCCAACTTTAGTCTTAGCTGTGGTTCTTTGTGGCTGTTTGTCCACACGTGGGCAATGAGGATGCATGTTCCAGTTCTTCTGGGTGCCTATGAGATATAAAGTGAGTGTTGTCGCGTTTTAAGATATAAAGTTAGTGTTATAGCATTTATCCCTGAATATATTTTATATAATCATTAAACTTGCTGTATATGTTCTTCATCGTGGTGGAGTGTTTATGTTTGAGCCTAGTAGGATTTAATAAACTTACTGTGTTTAAAAATTTACATTTCATTGCTTCAGCGTGAAATTTACAACTTTCCAGAGAAATTGTACAAATTAGTGGTTTCTTGAATTTTTTGTCTTGCTCTGAGAATGGAAGCCCTGCAACAGCTGTTTTGTTGAAACCCATGAATAGATCCAGAAGAGCTTTCTCTTTGACCTCTGCCCTGTGGTCTGAACTGCAGATTAAACTTTCCATAATATCGACCTAGTGTCTTAGAGTATCATGTTTGGTCAGTTCCTTCAAGTCTTACAAAAAAAAGGAAGTGAAATACTAGGCACTCAAGGTATTGACTAATATTTAGTCTACATAATATGAAATGGTTTAAAAATGAAGGTAATCTTCAAGTGATCTCTTTTGCAGAATTTAAATTGAAGAAAGTAGATCATTAATCTGTTCACAGACTTTAGAACTTTAGTAGTCCAAATTAAAGAACTCTTCAAGTAAGAGTATGCTGTATTTTTGAGGATATAGTTTACTTCTAAACAGTTTACCATGGAATAAATTTCTTTGTATTAACTAGATAGCTGCTTCTTCAGTTTGCTTCTGCAGAGGGAAACTATCCATAAAAATAAATTTTTGTGCTTGAAATAATTTGGTATTTTTGTCAAGTCCAGAAATATTTTTTTCTGTAATTTGAGAATAAACTCAGAAACATTATTTTTCAGAAAACTATTTTTTTGTTTTAAAAGCATCAATTCTGAATTTGTAGAAACATAAGAGTAGTTACGTTGTTCTTACACATTCATGCTTTTTTTTTTTTTTTTGCACGTGTCTCATACATGCTTTCTTGATTTACTATTATCTTTAGGAACTAAAAGTAGAATTTATAGGCTGCAGTTACTTTTTAACTGACAGCAGTAACCTCAGCTTTGGTTTTATTTCATGAACTGTTTTTATTAAGTATTGGTGTATTAAGGAAAGTAGAGATGTGTTGATGTTATAAATAGCAACTTAAACTCTTCATTTCTTTAATACTCTGATTTTATATTGTCAGATTTATTAGCAGAGCAATATTTAAATTAATGTATAAGGTCCACAGAAGAAGCTTTTAAATTTGCTTGCTGTAGTAGCAATTAGAAACATAATTGGCAGACCAAAGACATTGATTCTTATGTAAAATCATTCAAGACAATTGTTTAAAAAAAATCACCTTTCAGGAAATACAATCTTTCCTTGGCATTTTATTCTATGAAGTGACAGTGTATTAAATATGTATACATGGTTCTTTTTTTAATGAGAGAATTGGATTACCAGTCCCATGTTATCCATCTCATGTGGCAAGTAGAATGAACTTTGAAGGTATCTGTCAGATCATGTTACTCCCATGTCTAAAATCCTCTAGTGGTCTTCCATCTCATTTGGAAGAAATTCGCAGTTCTTTGTTCTGACTTACAGAATCCTGCATGAGCTGGCCCTTGGCTATTTGACCTCATCCCGTACTGCTGTCCACTTTTCTCATTATGCTCTAGCCACATTGAGCCTTTTTCTAGGCTTGATCAATACAGACTTCTTTCTCCGTCAGGGCCTTTGCACTGTTCTTCCCTCTGATCCTCACTTGTCTTCTGGGATTTAGTTCTTGGTTTCAGTTTCACCTCTCAAGGCCTTACCTCACCGTCTAATCCAAAATCACTCCTTGGTTGTTTTTCATCAGATCCTGGTTTGTTGTTGTAGGATCGGTCATTTTGATATTTTCTCGGTGGTTTTGTGTGTCTTATTCCTCCCAGAGAGTTAGTTCCATGACAGTGGGAGCCTTGTCTATCTTGTTCCCTCCTGTTACCCCTGCTTGCCACTCTCCCTGGCACTGACTGATGGGTTCCCAGTATGCATGGAATGAGTAAGTGTCTGTGATATGTGTGGAGAGCAGCTGCGTTCTCCTTTCAGATGAGGAACGTTAAAGGGTCATTTAGGTTTCAGAGCAGTGCAGCCTTACATCTGCTGAAGAATACGCCTTGAAGCAATGTTTTAAGAATGTTTTTAACATTTGCTTGTTAAAAGACTGTATGTGTATTTTAGTAGAGGAGGTGACTTTTATAAATGGCAGTCAGTTTCTTGAGGCGCGTGATAACCTGCAAAGACCATGCAGGATGGATGTTACTCATAAGAAGGGGACTGTAGGGCAGATTTAGTTGGTGTAATGGGGAGCCAGTCTGTAACGGAGAGAAAAGATTAATACTTGTTCATTGACTCTGATAATTATTGATTTAATTTTTGTTTCATTTAGAGCCGTGTGAGTACAGGGCCACAACTTTTATCCAAAATCTGTGGGATCAAATAAGTTTATGACTTTTTCTAAATACAGAAAGGTAATATGGTACATAGATCATATATGAATTATATCCCCCAGTGGGATATATATCAGTCATAATAATACTTCTGCAGCAAAATATATGAATATTCTAAGAGGACTAAATAAAGACTGTAAAGAGACTCAGTATACTATAGGTCAGGATTTGTCTCCAAATGACTTCAAGTTACTTGAAAATTTACCAAAAAACTTAATATTTAAGGGGTTTGGGAATTACAGATAAGGAATTTTGACGCTACATATGTTGTATATATTTGAGTTTTTCTTTTGCCATTTGCAAATATATTATAACCCCATTAGTTGTAAATTACCTTGAGTAAAATTATTACATTCCTGGGAAAAGTATCAAGAGTGAAATGTCTTTTGGTGACTGGATGAACAAACTTTGGTATGTACATGCAGTGGAATACTACTCAGCAATAAAAACAACAAAACTACATATGTACGTAACAACATGGAGGAATCTCAGGTATTATGCTGGATGAAAGAAACAGACTGAAAAGGCTACACAGTGCCATAAAAAGGAATGAAATACTGATACATGCTATAACTTGGATGCATCTTGAAAACCTTGTGCTGAGTGAAAGAAGCCAGGCACAAAAGAGCACATATTGTATGATCCCGTTTATATAAAATATCCAGAAAAAGCATATCCATAGAAGAAGAAAGCAGATTGGGTAGCTTGGTTGTTGCCAGGGGCTGGAGAAGGGGGAAATGGGGAGTGACTGCTTAATGGGTATAAGTTTTCCTTTTTAGGGTGATAGAAATGTTCTGGAACCAGATGGGATGGTTGCATAACATTGTGAATGTATCTAAATGTCACTGAATTGCACACTTTAAAATGGTTAAATGGTGTATTTTATGTTACGTGTATTTGATCATAATTTTTAAAAGGACTGCATACTATGATTCCATTTCTGTGATGTTCTGGAAAAAGCAAAATGATAGGAATAGAAAATAGTGGTTGCCAGGGTGTTGGGGGAGGAATCAACTGTAAAGTGGAGGCATGAGGGAATTTTGGGCACAATGAAACTGTTCTCTATATGGATTGTGGTAGTGGTGTATCAATGTTAAATTCACTGAAATTGGTAACTACTGTATTCGTATAAGAGAATATCCTTATTAGGAAATACACATTGAAGTTTTTAGGGGTGGAGGACCATGGTGTATGCTTTTTTTTTCTCATGTAGTTTAGGGAAAAATATTTGATGTATATGGACAGGGGAGGAAGAGAGTAATGATACAGTAGAGACGACAAAATATATCAATAGCTGAATCTGGGTAACAGGTCCATGCGTGTGTTCTTTGTGCTATTATTCTTGCAACTTTTTTGTAACTTGGAAATGATTTTCAATAAAAAGTTGAAAAACTGATAATACAACTGATGTATTTTATTGTTTAGTGATCAGCAGAAATCTTGCAAGATAAAGGCTACAGTGAACCGCTTCTGTGAACAATAGAGCATAGTTCTCAGAGTGGGTTCTGGACCAGCAGTGTCAGCACTGCCTCAGACCTTGTTAGAAATAACAAATTCTCGGGGTGCTGGGTGGCTCAGTCAGTTAAAGTCTCTGCCTTCAGCTCAGGTCATGATCCCAGGGTCCTGGGATCGAGTCCCATATTGGGCTCCTTGCTCAGCAGGGAGCCTGCTTCTCCCTCTGCCTACCCGCTTTCTCTCTCTCCTGCTTATGCTCTCTCTCTCTCTCCCTCTGACCAAAAAAAAAAAAAAAAAGAGAGAGAGAGAAATAGAAATTCTCAGGCCTCATTTTAGACCTACCGGATCATAAACTCTGGGAGCAAGACCCAACCATCTTTGCTTTAACAAGTCATCCACATGATTTTGATGTGCCCTGAATTGTGAGAACCACTGTATTAGATTGATTATATTCTTTATTCTAGAACTTTTTGGTACAGTTTAAAAGAGACTTAGCAGGTGGACCTTCTTTAAGTAAAAAATGCTAATGCTTATGTGCTTTGGTGGCCCGTGGCAAATACTTGCCTACCTGATACCAGATCTGATGTACTGAGCTGGGGCAGGAGTTAGTGTAGGGTTGATGCTATTTTATGCCCTTAGTTGTACTTTCTGTTTATGTAGCATATTTCCTGCAGAGATCTTAGAATGGTAGATGTTCTCATTTTCGAAGTGTTTCTGTAGATTTTTTTAATACCATTTTTTAAAGATTTTATTTATTTATTTGAGAGAGAGAGAGCAGAAGGGGGTGGGAGAGGCAGAGGGAGAAGCAGACTCCCCACTGAGCAGGGAGCCTGATGCCAGGCTTGACCCCAGTACCCTGAGATCACGACCTGAGCCAAAGGCAGACACCCAGCTGACTGAGCCACCCAAGCACCCCAAAGTGTTTCTGTAACTTATGAATATAGACAGAACTGTGCTTGGTTTTTAGGTGGATTTACATGCTATCCGGTATATAAGCTTGCTATGATGCTTTTTCCAAAGGAATTTATATTATTTAAGCAAAAATGATACAGTTTCTGGATTGTTTCCTAATAAGACTTAAGCATAGAAAGTAATTCTCCATAGTGACTGAAGTGTTACAGAATTATTGTAGTACTGTTTTATTAATTAGCATAGGAAAGTTAGAAGGCTGAGTGTTAGGAAGAAGGAGTACCTTGCATTGAGTCTGTCAGCGTTCATATAATGTATGGGCCACAGTGAATGGGCACAGTTTCTGTGGTCCTGGGTAACAGGCTTACATCATATCCTTTCATTTTTCACAGTTGAAATGGTTTGAGTTTTTACCACCATGTTGATAAAATAGAAGTTTTAAGAAAAGAAGAAAAACCCAGAGAATCTGTCACTTTAGGAGGCAGAAATCCATTGTGAAATGGATCGACACTGATGATACGAGACATGCGTAGTTTATGGTATTGCAGTAGCTAAGGACAATAGCCAAACGTCATTTAGGAAAAAATAGAGTTGGAAAATGCAAATACACATGTTTTTGCAGTGTTTTTGGCATTTATAGAATAGACAAATAAATATTTTTAGTTCTTCGGGGGAAACTGACCATAGGTTAATCGAAAAGTATCACATTTACTTATCACATTTCTAAAACTGCGGAAAGTTGTTGTTTTCAGCCGGGTTTCTTAATAGGTTTGGTACCACATTTTGGGGAGGATGTTTACAGAGGAGCGTTAAGCAAAGATGGCAAAGCTTTAAAAATAAGGATGTCTTGGGGCACCTGGGTGGCTCAGTCGGTTAAGCATCTGTAACTCCTGGTTTCAGCTCAGGTTGTGAACTCAGGGTTGTGGGATTGAGCCTCATGTGAGGCTCCATGCTCAGCGCAATCTGCTTATCCTTCTCCCTCCCCTTCTGCCCCCTCATAATAAACAAACAAACAAACAAATCAAATCTTAAAAAAAATAAAGTAGAATCCCAGTACTGTTTTGGAAAGCAATGTTTTAGGATTACTGGCTTAACTAAAGCATCCTTTTTCTTTGGGGTAGTTAACCTTCCTGACACTTAAGATGAAACTCATTTTCTATTCTGGGAGCTGACTCGTTCTTCAATTTAAGCTTCTTTGTTGAAACCACTTAAGTTATGAAGGATGACTTTGGTAAACTGCAGCACTGGTAGGGAAGTTTTAATATTATTGTTGACTTTTATTGGACTCCCTGCATTCTTCCTTTCCTTGGGGCTTTTGGGTATGGCGTTTCATTCTATAAATTTTATTTTATTTTTTAGATTTAATTTATTTATTTGGGGGGATAGAGAGCGCACAGAGGGAGAGGGAGAAGCAGACTCCCTGCTGAGCAGAGAGCCCGACGTGGAGCTCGATCCCAGGACCCTGAGATCATGACCTGAGCCGAAGGCAGACGCTTAACCAACTGAGCCACTCAGGTGCCCCTGAAGTTTCATTCTAGATCTGATAATGGAACATCTTCACCACCCAAGACATCATTTTCTTCAGAAACAAGGACCACCACCCTGGTGGTTTTTGTATGGTTGACTGTGTCGTCTTGGAGATCTCTACCTAAACTACATGTAGCATCTGAAGATAGAAGAGATAGCCTGGGAACATAGCATGAGAGTGATGAGCAGATGCTTTAATTGGTAGGTCATTTACTCTTCCCCAGAGCTATTTAGCTGAGATGGAATTTGCCTTTCTGGGATGGGGAAGGTGTTTGAACTCTAGCCCTCTGTCAGCTTCCTGCATTTCCAAGGTCCTTACTCTTCTTCCAGGTAGAATTGCTCCTGGCTTCCGTAGTTCTTATATGTCTCTTTGGCTAAATGCTCAGGTGGCTTTGGCTGAGTCTTCTAGGTTATATAAGTCTGTATGGGGCTTCCTGTGCCTTTGGGTGTTTAGTAGAATTCATGGAAGAAGCCCCCACATCAGGCTCCTCCGCTATGAGCCTGCTTCTTCCTCTCCCACTCCCCCTGCTTGTGTTCCCTCTCTCGCTGGCTGTCTCTACCTCTGTCGAATAAATAAATAAAATCTTTAAAAAAAAAATAGCACCCTATAACCTTGAAAAGCTTATGATTCATTCTTTGGTGTTACCTGCCAATTATGTGCCATTCTGATTAGCGTATGGCTCTACCTTTGAAACTACTGGAAAATGTTATTGTTTGTTTATTGATTTATCCAACCAATAGTTATAGCATGTTGAGATGCAGAGGATATGTTGGTGATCACAAGCATTGTAATCTTTGACCTTAGAGGTTTCAGCTTCTGTGGAAAATGGGTGTATGGGATGAGTGTTCTGCACTCACCTGAATAGGCCACAGTATCTTATAAATCACTTATTTTTTTTTTTGAAGGGATCTGGGAGTTCTTATGCATCATGGGTTCTGTTTGGCTGAAAGGTTGAAGTTTACCACTCTGGGTAACTTGATGAAAAATGTTCAGTTACTTCTTTTCTTTTTTTTCTAAGATTTTATTTACTTATTTATTTGCCAGAGAGAGTGCTCGGGAGAGAGAGCGAGAGTACGAGCAGGGGGAGCAGCAGGCAGAGGGAGAAGCAGACTCCCTGCTGAGCAAGGAGCCGGACACAGGACCTGATCCCAGAACCCCGGGATCATGACTCGAGCCAAAGGCAGACACCCAACCAACTGAGCCACCCAGGCGTCCAAAAAATACTCAGTTATTTCTAATTCTAAAGTCACTAGAGGGTGACAAGCATAGGACTTTCAGAGTCAACAAGCTTAGAAAAAGAATAACACCTGGGACGTCAAGGTGGCTTTGTTTGTTAAGCGCCTGCCTTCAGCTCAGGTCATGATCCCAGGGTCCTAGGGTTGAGTCCCATATCCGACTCCTTGCTCAGCGGGGAGCCTACTTCGCCCTCTGCCTTCCATTCTCCGTGCTTTGTGCTCGCTCGCTCTCTCTCCTCGCTCTCTCTCTCTCTCTCTGACAGATAAATAATATAAAATAAAATAAAATAAAATAAAATAAAATAAAATAAAATAAAAAAGAATAACACCTAAATGAATGCTTGGAGATAATGATTGGTCAGAGAGGTCGGCAACTAATTGTTAATAATGTCCCTGGATTTTCAGAGAGTTAAAACAAGACTTTTTATGGGTATTACAGGAAATGATCAGACAAGAAATAGAGAAAATTGCACACAGATGCATGTGGGTGCTTTTACCAACCTGGAAGGTTTCCAAATTCCATCATTGAGGGGTTTTTATGGGAGGTTCCATTATGCAGTTATTATTGATTAAAATCATTGTGGCTTCTGGTGATTAGCTTAAATTTCAGCTCCTTTCCCCTCCCAGCAAATTGGAGGGGTGAGGCTGAAAGTTCCAAGCTTCTGATCAAGACTTAGACATTCTGATAGCCAGGCCCCATCCTGATACTATCTAGGAGCCCACCAAGAGTCACCTCATAAGAATAAAAAGGCACTCATATCACCCTTATGATTCTGGAAATTCCAAGAGTTTTTAAGAACTCCATGCCAGGAAACTGGAACGAGACCAAATATCTTTCTATATTACTGGAGATGGGGATCCCAAATGTGGATCTGGCTGATACGCAGTACATTTAGTTGGGCGTCAGTTTTCTGTTATAAGGTATAGGTGACCTAGGCTTTTGGTCTGGTCAAAGTGTGAGTCTCACAAAATGCCAGTTGTCTGACCCTTCTCTGTTTTACTTCTGGAATAGGTAAGTGGCTGGACCAGTGTGATCTGTTCTCATCTTGAGCAACTTCCAGCTCAGAAGCCACTAACTTCGTGGTACCTTCCCAGAGCCCCTTAGAACAGTGGTGACTTGTCCTTTTATTTGTACTACGGTCCAGGCAATGGGATAAATGTTTAAGGGCCATATTTTTTTCGCACGTGAAATGAAAATAGCTTTGTGATCTATGGCGGAAACGTATATTCTTAGCATAACTAGAAATCAGTGAGGCAATTCATCAGTGCTAAAAAAATTTTTTTTAAAGATTTTATTTGACACAGACAGCGAGAGAGGAAACACAAACAGGGGGAGTGGGAGAGGGAGAAGCAGGCTTCCCACTGAGCAGGGAGCCCAATGTGGGGCTTGATCCCAGGACTCTGGGATCATGACCTGAGCCGAAGGCAGACACTTAACGACTGAGCCGCCCAGGCGCCCCATCAGTTCTAAAATTTTAATAGTGGGGCATATTTGAGGAGCACCAACACAAGTACTGTCTGATCTTTAGTCCCTGATAATGCTTTGTAATAGAAACATGGGGGTGCTGAAATGTATTATCTCATGCACTCTGAAACCACCCTGCAAAGGAGTTACCATCATTGCAACTTAGCATATGGATCACCCAGGCCCAGAGAGAAGTGGCTCAACTGAAAGCACATGACGAGTTAGCTTCTGCATATATACAAACTGGAGAAGTTACTTTTCTTGTGTGTTGCTCCAGTGAAGAAACTTATTATAATTGCTGTGGTGTTAACTGAGCAGCATCGTGTACCGGGTGTTAATTATGCTAGTGTTGGGGATGTAGAAATGAAAAGAGCTCGGGGCGTCAGGGTGGCTCAGTTGGTTGGGCTTCTGCCTTTGGCTGAGGTCATGATTTCCGGGTCCTAGATTGAGCCCTGCATCAGTCTTCCTGCTTAACAGGGAGTCTGTTTCTCTCTCTCCCTCTGCCCCTCCCCACCGCTAGTTCTCTCTCTCTCTCTCTCTCTCAAATAAACAAACAAAATCTTTAAAAAAAAAAAAAAAAACCTCTCTGAGGTCAAGGACACACCCCTCCACTGTGCTCGCATAGCATTGTTAATGTCATTGGAATTAAAATGAATTAAATAAGGGTGAGAATTTCCTAACAAATAATGTCCTGGGCCCAGGGAACCATCATTCAGATGAAGTGACCTTGAGATTAATTTTGGACTTTGAAAACTACTTGAATACACAACCCCCCTCCCTTTTTTTTTTAATAACCAGTTGGAACAGATGGAGCACTAAATAAAATAGAACCATATGCAGTTTTCAAAAATTTAGCAAGTAATCATGACTGCGTATCTTCTTCATTTCATCTTTTATTATAAACCAGCAAGCCTTATGTGAATACTTGAGGGGGAGAGGATTGAAAGTGCATGTAAGATGTCGAAGTGATGTATTTCATGGAGTCCAATTCTGTTCTTCCCAGATAGTAGGTTGACATATAAATCAGATATTTCCCTAATTTTCATAATGCAAGCTGCAGGTACATATTCACTTTAGGTGTTTTTTTCTGTTTTTTTCTTTTTTTTTCTTTTTTTAAGATTTTACTTACTTGAGAGAGAGAGAGCATGAGCAGGGGTGGGGTAGAGGGAGAAGCAGACTCCCTGCTTAGCTGGGAGCCCGACATGGGGTTCGACCCCAGGACCCTGAGATCATGACCTGAACCGAAGGCAGCTGCTTAACCAACTGAGCCATCCAGGCTTCCCCACTTGAAGTTTTAAAGAGTAAAGTACCTGTTAGAAATCTTGTGTATCAGGGACGTCTATACACCGCGGCTGCCTCCTTGCTCAGCAGGGAGGCTCCTTCCTCTGCCTGCTGCTCCTCTGCTTGTGTGCGCTCGCGTGCTCTCTCTCTGGCAAATAAATAAATAAAATCTCAAAAAAAAAAAAATAGAAATCTTGCACATCGGCTTTCTTTGTTGTATTATTCCCATTGGAAGGAATTCACATACCTGGATCGATTCTGTTTTGGTTTTTGCTAAAATCTCTAACTTGATAATACTTTACTTTTCTTCTAAAAGCCTGTAGCCCCAGTGAAATAGAATTATGAAAATAGGACCTATAGCAATATAGCCCTCTTGAATCTCCATTAAGATTTTTCGTGGTGCTCTTTATATTCATAATGCTTTGTTCCCACAGAAATAATCCTTGTTTAGAGAAAAAAAAAATCTGTTTTCTTTTCACTCAGAGGATACCCAGTGAAATAAAGAAACCTGTTTCTCTCTCTTTTTCCTTTTATTCTTTCTTTTTTTTTTTTTAATTCTAGTGTAGTTCAGTTTCAGGTACACAGTATAGTGATTCAGCAATTCTGTGGATTACTCAGTGCTCATCATGAGTCCCCTCTGCCTGTATCCTTTAAAATCCTGATTCCTTTTTTACATTTCATAGTTGGTATGTATATTCTTGGCTTTGTCAATGTAAATCAGTCCTCCTAATGGGAAATTCAGCTGGACTTGTTTATGTTAGTTGGGTTTTTCTAGACTAGTTTGAACAGAGGGCTGCTCATCCTCATTTGCCTAAATAAATATTGCTGTGTAATTGTTATAAAAGCAGGGCTTGGTATAGACGTTACAGTTGACTTGAACAGTTAAGGGCCATGTTTGTCAGCATCTCTGAGTCAGCTTTTTTAGGAGCAGAGACTAAAACTTACTGGTTATTATTCATTAGGGCTTTGTTTTCTGTACATTGTTCCCCCTTAAGCTCCTGTTAGCTTTTAAAACAGATACTTTTTTGGGTAATAGGCAATCATATGATTAATGAATATGAAGAAGAACTGCAATTTTAATGTTACCTTTATAGATTTCCTTCTTTCCCTGTTCTCATCCTTCTCAGCTGCCAACAAACAAAGCTATAAGGAGCATTCACATTTTTATGAGAAATCTATACATTTAGATAGGTTAGGAAATGGAGTAAAATATGCTTTTTCGTAGTCATGTAAATAAGCACAAAGACCCATCAGCCCACCAGACTTTTTTCTAGCATGTGGCGTTAGAAGAAAAAGGTAATAAAAACATTTTTTTACTCCTTAGGTCAGACTCTGTCTATGGGACTGTTAACGCCGAGTTTACCATCTTAATGATTCCAAATGGTTCCTAGCAATTCTGAATGCAAGGTTGGTTGGTCGTTTTCAGAATGTTTAGGTCTGTGGGTGGAATAGGTCTACTAGAACTTACTCTGTGAATTATAAAATTACATTTGAGGAATTAAAAAGAAATCCCCAGTTATCCCACTATAACAATACAACCACTGTAACCATGTTCATGTACAGTTGTGTTGCATTACATCATTTTCAGATTTTTGTATATTCACCTGTGCTTGCTCAACCCCTCTCCCCGACCCCATCTTCCCTCTCATGGAGTGAGCATGAGAGGCGGGATGTGACTCAGTCCTGGCTTCGGTTAGTCTCTGTCTCCCAAGTTTCCCTAAGTGTGAGCATTCACTGTGCTAGCTCTGATTCTGTTATTTAAAGTGATATGTTTTTCATACATTATGGCCCTTAAATGCAAGCCAGCCTCTTCATCTGGTGTCAACCAAAAGAAAAGCGATCTGTTGCGACGCTGGAGGAAAAGCTGGCAGTGTTGGACTTAACCTATATTGAGAGATGGTATGTTGTTCTTCACGTTGGGGTGTTCAAGTATGATTTTGACAATGCATGGTTTTCATCTCATATGCGGACTTTTATCTCTAACCTCTGAGTTAGATATGACTTCATAGTATTTAATTTCAGTTCTTTTTCCTATGCACATTTTGTATAATTGTCCTCGTTTTTAAAGCTTTTAAAATATGCTATATTAAATAACACATATCAAGTATCTTACTGTATTGTAATTTTTATAGCTATCATTATAATACTTTTGGGTTTTTGTCTTTGCAGAAGACTTTTGGTAGCCAGTATAGCAGTCCATGAGCGTGAATGCTTTCTAACATGCATACTCGGGTCCACACACAAGGTTCTGCTATAGGTATTTTAGAATAGGGGTAACTGGTGTGCTGCAGATTTCTGTATTTCTTAACTATAGACATGGTCTTATCTGTCTGTGCTCAGGCATGTGGGACCCTTTCTGTGATTGGGCTTAGTAAAGTTCAGAATTCAGATTACTTATATTAGTCAAGGATTTTATTGAAAGGTGAGAGGCTATCAGTGTAGCAGTTAACAGCATCGGTTTGAATCTGGACTGCCTGGCTCTGAGCCCATAGTGCTACTTACCACTGAGGTGATTTTGAGCAAACTACTTATTCTTTCTTTGCCTGCTTCCCCATGGGTAAAATGAGGTTAATAGTTTTTACCTCATAGGGTATTCTTGTGAGGATTTAGTTAGTGTACGTAAAGTGTTCAGAATGCAGCCCTGCACCAACAAGTGCTATGTAGGTATTACTTAGTGTTGTTGTCCATTTGGACAATTCCTGAAATCCTTGTACAACTGTGAGTCTTAGACACACAAAATGCCTCAGATCAAGATTGGGTACCTTTTTTTTTTTTTTTTAAGTTTCAGGTATTATAATTAAACCTTAAATTTTTGTTATTATTTAATAGCTAAAGTTTCGGGCAGAAGAAATGGATTGTTGGGCTTGTGGATTTAATATTCAAGCTGAAGTACATTGTTAATATATGTATTGCAGAGTTGATGTGTAGAGATGCTCATAATATCTCTTGCGAACTGTATATTTTCCTTCCCAGTGACTGTAGTATCAAAGTCTTGTTTGTTCTTTAGTAAAGTATGAATGTCGTCATAAATCTCTCTTTCTCTTTGTCCACAGATTCTGTGCGCTCCTCTGGGCCACAATAGTTAACTCTTTAAGTACAGAAAGGAAACTTCGGGCTTTTCCAATGTGGTGTTAGTTCCCTGTGTTTTTCAGTTTGGCAGCTGTAGAAAGGGTTGCTTTCCACATACCTGGACCTTGATATGTTCGGTAGACGTAACCAGCACACTTGAGAGTATATCTGCTTGTTCCGTGGCTACCCGTTTCTGATGGTGGACATGCAGTATGAGTGTTTGCAGTAGATATTTGCTGATAAAAGGCACCTTAGTTCCTTCTGCTATGCTACAGTGTTTTCCAAGAACAGAGAGCTTTACAAAATGCAAATGTTTTCTTTCTTTCTTTTTTCAACTTATTTTTTTAAGCGGGCTCCACACCCAGCATGGAGCCCATTGACGGGGCTTGAACTCAGGACCCTGATGAGATCAAGACCCAAGCTGAGATCAAGAGTCAGATGCTTAACTGACTGAGCCACCCAGGGGTCCCCAAAATGCAGAATGTTTTCTGTAGGAGAAGTTCACTGGGTTTGATCAAGAAAATCCACTTTAAAGGAATTAACTAACAAAACAATTTCTGTTGTTAATAGGCTATGCATAAATATATATACTGTTTCTTTAAAGTAGATTCATTTCTTCAAATAGTCAATAGTCAATAGTTTGAAGAGTTCAAATCAGAGGAGACTGATTTTGTGGTAAATTTAAGTGGAGGTGGCAGTGGTTAGTTTTAATCTATATTGGTCAAAGCTGTAAAATCAAATAGAAAATCTCTCTCTCAGCCTAAGGTGATGCTGGGATTTCTAGTAGATTTGTTTTCCTCTTCCTGGCCATTTCCTAAAATTCTAAGCAATCAGCCTGGACCATTGTAACATTGGAGTATTTAACTTGGAGTATTTAACAAGTCTGAAGTCACAGTTTTATTATTCTAATAAAACATTTCAGGTCATTCATTCCATGTGACAAGGAATCCAACCCATCTCACCAAATTTGGCCTGTTTAAGTTATATTTTCTGTTGCTCTAGTTTTTGTTTGTTTTTATTTTTTTGGTCTTTGATACCTTGATTTAATGATACTTAGTTTCCTCTTGTTATATATACTCTGTGCTTAAAATTGGCCTGGGTTTTGTGTTGTTTCTCTTCCCCTGAGTTTTATTTCTCATCTCAACAAATTGCATCTTTTTCTTGCTGTTCACTTGCACAGCATCACTCCTAAAGATGAGCTTCTTTATCCTGCGAGGCAGTGGAGGAAGCATGGAAGCCATTTGTGAAGCATTGCATTGCCAAGTGTGTTTTTGTAGTCATGTGGTGCCCGTATCCGGGAAATTATAGGATGGGTTAGTGTTAGAACTCAGCAGCCTGTAAATCCCATGAGTTCCCAATCTCATGGGTTGTGAGAGTTGCAAATGACACTTGCTTAGGAGAAAGGTGAAGGGTGTTCTATAACTCTAATGGTTTATACAATTCTTGAACATGTACTGATTGATAACCACTGCTGTCTCTCCCCCAGCCTACTCTGACGCCAGTCTTTGTGCACAAGCACAGTTTTGGACCCAGCTATTTGTACTTATTTATGCTTTTACACCTTCTTCCTTTCATAAAGATTTAAGCTGGTTTATGACTTGAGTTGAAACAAGGAAAAAAGAGGAGACCTGAAATGGTCTGTCCCCTGCCAACCAGAAGCCTCCTGTGGTATCCAAACAGAATAGTTGCCTCAGTCTGTCAGCACTTCTGTCTTTGAAGGTGGTTTCTGCTTGAAAAGTGGTGACTATTAGCATAGCTTTGGGATAATTGCTTTTCCTTCCTGTCTCGGGATACGTTTTTTTTTTTTTTTTCCAGATACTTTCCTGTTCTTGTTGACTTTGTTTTTCCAGAAGATTCAGCCTGTGGTGAAATGTTCTGGGTCCCCACTTGAACTTTCTGTGGGATTACCTAATTCTGGGGCACCCTCACCAGACCATCAGTGTAAAGAGGGCAGATCTTCTTGGTTAACAGAAAAAGCCATTTTGGAATGACTCTTAAAGCCCAGAAACATCCAGATTTTCCTTCAGTACTTTTTTCTGTTTGGGGTAGCAGCTTTGCCTAGTATAGGGGAGGGAGGGGCTAGTTGGGAGGACTTGTGTTAAGGGGTTCAGAAACAGGGGATTTAAGTGTGTCTTTTGTGTTTGCAAGGCACTAACACCACTCCCGTCTGTATTTAAATGCTGTCCCCAGGTTACGACTATGGCTATGTCTGCGTGGAGTTTTCACTCTTGGAAGATGCCATCGGATGCATGGAGGCCAACCAGGTTGCTTTATACTTCGGTCAAATGATGCTGGAAGGATATATTTTTTATGTATGGGGAGGGAGGGTTTCAAATGATTGAACTTTGGAAAGGTACCAGAAATCTGTATTTGGAGCATACCACATTCCAACCAGAAAGCGGTTGTGAGGAGAAACTTTAGAAGAAGCTGGGAAGGTTTCTCTACAAGAGTTAATGGACACACATGTATTTTAAAAACTGGAGCCCAGTTGCAGTTGGACTAGATGACAAAGACAGTAGATAGGAAAAAATGACAGGTTTGGAGTGTGACTGATAAGGAGATCCTAATGCAAAGAATGATCCTTGACTGTCTGTGATCTCAAGGATCTGCCTGGCACAGGAATTCTAGGTCAGTACTTGTATCTAGACCTAGGGTGAAGACCACTGATGGCAACTCCTGTGGCACTCAGGTCCTGCCTGCATGTGCTGCTTTCTCAAGAGGGCCATCTGGGAGGAGAAAGGAGTGGCTTGTTCGTGTGTATTGCATTCATCATGGTTCTTTACAAATTGGAGTTTTGTACTCAATTCTTGGCTGCATATAGTCAGAGCTGGTGAATCTGAATCTATACGTACCTTATGTTTGAAACATCTAGATGTATTCAGTTTGCCACCTAGAACTGTCATTTGGACTTTAAATTGAACTCTGCCTGATAGTTTTGGAAGGAATTATGAAGTGGATAGAATCCTTCTTATCACGGTGTTTCCTTGGGGAAAGTTATTTTCTTTGCGTGTTTTAGTTCCTTCATCTGTCAAGTGGGAGAAAGAAGTTTAATGATACAGTTTGATTTTTATGTATCCACTGCTTATACTTGATTGTGAATGCAGTGTGCTCTTAAGGGTAAGAGCCCTGGAGGCTCTGCCAGAGAAGAGTAGTATTGCGTGAGAACTCTTCCTCTCTTAAAGCCTGATGCCCTTTCATCAGCTTTGTTCCATTCAGCATGGCCCATTACACTAAACCTTCTCCCTTCTTTAGCCATGTCCTCCCCTTATGGGTGTGGAAATGACATGCTGTAAATCCTTTGGGAGCGAGCACTAATTAGAGGAAATTTGACGTATCCATACCTATTGTTAGTAGTATAAATACTGTTAGATCTTCAAAGAATGACTGGATTAGGACCATACCCCCTTGACAGAGTTCTTGTTGACTGATTTGTTCATTTTCCGTCATTAAGCCAGTCATTTAATAGATATTAATTATGTATCAGATAATTAATGTGCCACCTACCAATATTTTGAGAGAAGAGTGAAGGTCCCAATCTTTATCCTTATGGTTGATTCTATTCAGACTGTCCTAATTTGAGAACACTCATTTAATTCATGAACATCTTGTTACCAGTGATTAATCATTAAGTCCTTTGGCACGTGCTAAATAATACTATGAGTGGTGGAAACATAAACGGAGGAGCCATGGCACATGCCATGCCATTCTCTTTTGTACCATTCTCCTGACTGTGTGTTTCTCATAGAGGGGTGTTACTTTTTATCAGAGCTATTTGATCTTCGATCTTGAAAAATAACCATATTGTGTTTTAACTCCCTGTTCCCTCGGCCCCAGCAAAAAATCCTGTCTGAAGATCGTAGCCCCTTAAAGAGAAGTGTTAAATAGAATGAGGACCGCCTTCTTTAAAAATAAGGAGGGTTTCTTTTGGAGCCATATCTGGAAAAATGTTCATTTACACAAGCAGTATTGAGGGGGTATGGCCTTTCGACATCTCTGCTCCCACCCTTCCCACACATCCTGTGAACATTCTTAGGGCTCCCAGATCCCTGTTGACCGACCCCTGCCCGGTAAATAAGACACCAGAACAGAAGACGAGCTGTGCCAAAATTCTTTCAGGGTGAAATAGGATGTTTTGACAGGTAGCTATCCTTATGCATATGTACCATAAGGTACTCTGTGTAGAAGTACAAATAAGGAGCTTAGACCAAGAAAGGTGACAGACATTATGTGGTATTCATAGATCCCACGGGGTGTTCTCTCAAATTCCAGATTTTTCTATGATCTCATTTTTAATATTCACTGGAACAATTCCTTAAGAAGGTAGCACCATATCCTTCTTTGGTCAACCTCCTTTCCTAGCCTTTTATTCTTCCCCTAGTAATGGGACACAGGGCATACTGCTAGCACTGCCATACAACAGAATCCTCTCCCTGAACTGTATAGATTTCATGATCCACTCAGCATCCTTCTCATAATCTTTACCACAACTCAGGATGTGTGCAAGTCATTTTGATGGAAATATTTTTGAGAATGGGATCTTCAGGGGAATTTTTGTACCTAGGTAGTATAGCATAGCAAAAAGGAGTGTCGGTTCTGCAGTCAGATGTTACTTCCTAGCTGGGTTGTCTCTGGCAGGTTTCTTTACCTCCCTCAGCCTCAGTTTCCTCTGTTACCAGTACCTCATGGGGCTCTGGTGTGGACTAAATGAGATCATACATTCATGAATGCCTGCTGTGTGTCAGGCACCTTTCTGGATGCTGGAGATGCTTCCATAAACAAGACATATAATAACTTCTGTCTTAGTGATAGGAGACAGAGCATAAGCAAGTAGTCAAATATCAAACAATATAATACATGATAGTGCTGAGTTCTGTAAAGATAATGGAGCAGCATATTAAATGAATGCATGATGGGGACAGTGTTACATGGGGTGGTCAGGGGAGCTTCTTGAGGAGTGGGTGACATTGCATTTGGTGAATAATGTGTGCGGGACACTTAGCATAGGATCTGGTACCTAGTAAGCATTTGAAATTAGATGATCATCTTCTCCCTCTCCCTTCTGCATGTCGAGTAATTTCCAATCATAATTCTAGGAAAATAAATTCATTTTTATATCTGGATATTCTTTAAGGAAGTGGCTGTGGTTCAAGCTCCCAGTAACAGTACAAAATCTTACGAGAGATGTAAGAATGTGAGAGAAGTCCTTCTCAGACTGCATAAAACAGGTGTTTATGGAAGATGAATGTCTTTGTCTATTCATTCATTCTCCTACCCTCCAGGTTTTACTTATAGACCAAGTTGGTACAGATTCTGAGTCACCATCTGCTGGCCACCCCTGGCCATTCTTCCTGGAAACTTCAATTTCAGTACCTTCTCCTGATTGCCCTCAGTAGAGGTTATTGGTGGGAAATAGAAAGGAAAATGCATTCTAAGATGAGTGTCAATCAGTAATTACTGAAGATTCTTGCTCTCGTAATTTAAGAGAATTACCTGTCTAGTAATTGAGTCCTGAGTGGCATGAGGCAGTATATCCTAGTAATTAAATACATGGAGGCAGACTGCCTGGGGTTGCATTCCTGTTCTGTCACCTTTCTCGGTGTGATTTGGACAAGTGGCTTAACATCTCTGTGTCCCAGTGTCCTCTCACACATCTAGGAATTAAATGAGTTAACCCATGTAGGGTGGTTAGAACTGGGCCTGGCATACAGTGAGCACTGAGTCTGTATTTGTTTTTATCACAACAACTCCGCACCTGACTGGAACAAGAAGGTCTTAAGCTACAGCAGCTTCAGTTGTGACTTCATGGGTATCTGGCTAAAAAGGGATTTGGTGGCAGTACCTGGAAGGATTATTTTTGTGTCAACAGTATTTCCCATTTAGCCTCTTGATTGGGACTGATTCTCAGGGGACTGCTTCCAGGTCTCTAGGAGCTTTTGCTGTGTTAGCTGTCGAACCTTAAATTCTCCCAAGAGAAAGAGCCAGATATACCACTTGGGGGACATGGAGTATGGTTAGACCACACTAGGAATCTAGCCTGTGGCTTTTTTTTTTTTTTAATATTTTATTTATTTACTTAAGAGAGAGAAAATGAATGAGAGAGGAGAGCACAAGTGGGGGAAGGGGCAGAGGGAGAAGCAGACACCACACTGAAGCAGGGAGCCTGATGCAGGTCTCCAATCCCAGGACCCTAGGATCATGACCTGAGCCAAAGGCCGATGTTTAACCAACTGAGCCACCCAGGTGCCTCTAGCCTGTGGCCTTAAAACCCTAAGCTCTGATGTCCAGCCCCTGGCTTTACCATATCTCAGACTTTCTGCAATAATTATAAGAGGTACTCTAAACTGGATTCAGTTCAATTTTCTTGAATCATTTGGCAGGTTGTTTTGTTTTGTTTTTAGAGAGTGCGTGCATATGTGGGCAAGGGGGATGGGCGCGGGGCGGGGGGGGGATCCACACCCAGCGCAGGGCCTGATGCAGAGTTCAGTATCATGATGCCAAGATCATGACCTGAGCTGAAATCAAGAGTTGGGTGCTTAACGACTGAGCCACCCAGGTGCCCCTCATTTGTCAGTTTTAAGGGGGGAACTTCTAGTGTGTCTCTTATGATGAGGTTTATAATTATTTTTGTCATATGTATATGTGCATATATATATATGTATATATCATGGTTAATTTTTGTGGATTGAAGGAGTTCTTGTTCAGAATTTCAGCATTTCAGTCTTGTTCTTTGATGTTGTACCTCCTCTTTCAACTGGTATTTTTAGTTAATATCTGTACTTTTTGTAAGAAATGGGGTTGTGTGAAGTGCTAAGTTCCAGTCTTGTGGCCTTTTGGAACTTGATTACAGACAGTTATTGAAAAAAAAAACCAAGCAGAATATGTATAATTCTAATTAACTATCTAAGGGGTTATACAAAGGCATGGTTCAGTTTGTGGTCTTGATTATAACTTTGGTTTATGATTTTGTATATGTCCAGACAGTATTGGGTGTTAGGAGCACTGAGAGGTTTAGAATTCCAGCTTCGTCACTTCCTAGTTCGTTTGTAAGTTCTCAGTGTCAGAGTCTCATCTATAAAGTGGAGGGATAATCATAGTACCCACCTCAGAGCAGTCGTGAGATTAATGTATGTGAAGCACTTGGTACAGTGGCCAGCCTATGTGGGTGCTCACTATCAGAAAAGGTACTGAAGAGAGTGATTGTATAAACACTGGACCCTACTTGGTTGTCTTCCTTTTCTTTGACTGCTTATTCACCTCTTGGGACTCAGTGGTGCCTGAGAAGGGGTAGTGCTGCTTTGGGTAGCAGCTAGATCTTTGACAGCCAGTTCTCATGGTACTGTTGCCCACTGTCTCTATCATGAGACTGGGCTGCCTAGACTGAAAGTGAAGAAGGCTGGGCAGCATCTCTCCCAACAGTGTCTGTAGGATGCGTGCACAGGCATCCAGGCATGTGAGGGAGGAGGATTGTGGCCATGCCAGCTCTCCTGGGGGTGGGGAGCCTTCTTTCTGAGCCTAGCATTACGGGTAGTTCTCCCATCATTGAGTTCTCTTAGGCTACCTGTGGCACTCAGTTTTCTTAGGCATCTTCTCCATCTGAGCTGAACTTGGAGGTTATTATTTTTTAAAGATTTTATTTACTTATTTGAGAGAGAGCAGAACGAGAGAGAGAGAGCGAGCAAGCACGAATTGGGGGGAGGAACGGGGGGGAAAGAGAAGCAGACTCCCCTCTGAGCAAGGAGCCCAACACAGGGCTTGATCTCAGGACCCTGGGATCATGACCCAAGCTGGAGGCAGATGCTTAACCTACTGAGCTCCCTAAACTTGGAGGTTATAATGTGTCTTTGTGTCTCATTCTCCCCATGCTGAGTGTTCAGGTGCTGTTGTTTTAACTTCTAACTCATTTATGTATGAGATATATATTATATATAATATGTATTTATTTCTTGTTGAGAGTATTGATGATATGATTTTGATAATCATGGATAAGCTTATCTAGATTAATAATAATAATTATTATTTTTAAAAGATTTTATTTATTCGACAGAGATAGAGACAGCCAGCGAGAGAGGGAACACAAGCAGGGGGAGAGGGAGAGGAAGAAGCAGGCTCACAGCAGAGGAGCCTGACGTGGGGCTCGATCCCATAACGCCGGGATCACGCCCTGAGCCGAAGGCAGACGCTTAACCGCTGTGCCACCCAGGCGCCCCTAGATTAATAATTATTTTTAATCTCACAGTGTGAGGTTAGCAATGCTAATGTTACATACTAATAATGTATATTTTACCAAATTCTGTGACTAATTGAAATTTGTGTTTAATCTGTATAAATGCTATTTCCAAAGGAAAATAAATAGGAGAGAAAGAAGTTTATCACAAAAAGTAGCTTACTGGGGGCACCTGGATGGCTCAGTCAGTTGAGTGTCCAACTCTTGATTTCGGCTCAGGTCATGATCTCAGTTGTGAGATCAAGCACTGCATTGGGATCCACACTCAGTACGGAGTCTGCTTGTCCCTCTCCCTCTGCTCTTCCCCTGGCTCGCACTCTTTCTGTCTCCCTTTCTCTAAAATAAATAAATAAATAAAATCTTTTAAAAAAAGAAAAAGTAGATTATTGGTTACCAGCCACTTAGGGAGAAATGCTCTCAAGAGGGAATAGTGAGTGACTGCTAATGGGTAATAGGGTCTCTTTTCAGGGTGATGAAATGTTCTAGAATTAGATAGTAGTGATCATTGACCAACCTTGTGAATATACTAAAACCCATTGCATTGTAGAAAGCACAACAAAAGAGTGAATATTATGGTATGCAAACTATATCTCGATTAAAAAAAAAAAGTTTTTGAACTTAGCATGGAAATTAGTTCAAGGCCCAGTCCAGTGGGAATGAGTCCAGGTCTAAAATAAAACACAGATTTATTTACCAAAAAAAACCCCAAAAAACAAAAACAAAAACTCACACACAAAGTGTCAGTTTGTCTGGAAGCTAGAGATTTAGAACTTCAGTCTTAAAATGTAACAAAAATTTCTTTGCTAATGGTATCTACTTACCACAGAAGAACACTTAAGCTGAAAATCTGGAAAATGATGGCTGGAATTGAATAACAGACCACATTTGAGGTGGCCACGTGGCTCGTGCGCAGTAGTTGCTCAGTAGAGTTGAGCGGGCTCTCTGCTTTAGTGTCCATACAGATAGAAATTAATGAAAGAACTATTTGAAGTAGATTTTAAATACAAACTTCACTTAGGAAATCCTTGGGCTACTTTTTAGAGGCAATATTGCTGTAATTGGCTGGTTAGTAGGTACCAATGTGGATCTTTTCTATTTTCCTGTAATTGTTAACCAAAGCTCAAAGCAGGGGTGGGCTGGGTGGGGGTAGGAGACCAGTTCACTGCTGGGGTAGGTTCCTTCCCTCTATATCTTTCTTAGAGGCTTCTTTCCAGCAGCATTGACATTGTGACTGTCATCTTTAACCTGTAGTACAACGGGAATACAGGGTCTTTTTTTTTTTTTTTTTTAAGAAAAACGCGACAATTTATGGATCATAGAATCCACCCATTTTAAGTGTACAGTTCAACAGTTCTTAGTTAATTTACCAAGTTGTGCAGCCATCATCATAATCTAGTTTTAGAACATCTTCATTACTCCAATAAGATCGTTGTTTGAGGTTTGTTTGTTTGTTTGTTTGTTTGTTTTGAGAGAGAGAGAGGGAGTGAGCATGTGCACACACACTCGAGCAAGCAGGGAGGGGGCAGAGGGGGAGAGAGAATCCCAAGCAGGCTCCATGCCTAGCATGGAGCTGAACACGGAGCTTGGTCCCACAACCCCGACATCATAGCCCAAGCTGAAATCAAGAGTCAGACACTTAACTAACTGAGCCGCTCAGGGGCCCCTGAGGTTCATTAAAAAAAAAAAAAAAAATTGTTTCAGACTTACTGGAAACTTGCAAAAACAATGCAAAGAATACCTATATGCTCTGTATCCAGATTCATCAAATGTTAACACTTTAACAAATTTGAATGCAGAGATTTTTGAATAGCAGCGTCCCCTTCTGTTGGAAAGGGGCATCATTTGACTTGTCCTCCTGCCAGACCCTCCTTTAGTGGTTAGAGGTGCTCTTTGGTAGGGGAAGGTATGTGAATGTCTGGTGGGTTGAGGGAATGCTTTGGAAGATGTTTGGGGCTTAAGCTATCTTGTCAGTGCTCCCAAGAGGGTCCGCTGGTGGGCGAGGGCCGAGGTTGGGGTTGAAGTTGAGCTATGGGAAGTAGGGACAGATTGAAACGTCTTGCTCCTGGGCACTGTGAAGTTTTTGTGGGGCTTTTCAACAAAACAGCAGATGTGTTCCCCCATGAGAGAGCTGGCATTTGGATGCCTGATACTCAAAGAGAGACTGTGTGCTAGTCAGCTTTAAACTAAGAAGCAACAGCAGCAGGGGGAAGGGGGACACAAACAGCAGCCGGGGGGAAGGGGGACACAAATAGCAGCCAGGGGAAAGGGGACACTGGCCTGATAATGGTTTTGTAAGACAGTGGTTCTTAACAGTGAGGGGATAGAGAGGGAAGCAGCTTTGACACCCTCTTCTCCTTTCCCTAACCATTGGACATTTGGCAATGTCCGGAAACATTTGTGTTGTTGCTACTGGCATCTACAGGGTAGAGACCAGGGATGCTGCTAAACATCCTACAATGCTCAGGACAGCCCTCGTATGAAGAACTACCAGCTTCCAAATGTCAGTAGTGCTAATGCTGAGAAACCCTGGTATAAAGGGGTAGGAGTGTGGTTAGCCAAAGAGAGAATGACCCATCTTGCCATGGGTTGTCTCTTAATGACTCATCTTTCTCCTTGCCTTCCTCCAGGTCCTAACAGAGTGGTGAGTGGTGGGTGGGATTAGAAGTGTAGCAAGAGTGCAGACACTGTTCCTGCCCCCACTCCAGAGTAGCAGTCCCAGGCCTAGCTTGTGCCCTTGGGAGAGGAGCTTTAGAATGAGACCTGTATGGGGTATCTGGGTGGCTCAGTTCGTTACGCGTCTGCCTTCGGCTCATGTCATGATCCCAGGGTCCTGGGATCCAGCCCCTCATCGGGCTCCTTGCTCAGTGGGGAGCCTGCTTCTCCCTCTCCCTCTCCCTGTTGCTCTACCTGCTTGTGCGCTCTCTCTCTCTCTCACAAATAATAATAAAGAAAGAATGAGACCTGTTTGATGTGTTGACCATCAAATAACCGAAGATGATTTTTAGACTCCGCCTGAGACTTGACTAAAATATTCTGTTATTCAGGGGACATATCTGTCCGGTATGGGGGGGTATGGGCCAGCAGATTACACACATTTGGTAGCAGTTACTAGAAAAACCAAACAAGTTGGGAGCTCTCTAAACAATTGTACTTCATATGTCAGATAGTTTTCCAGGGAATATTTTAAACGTGGGTGCTGATTTTCATAGCTCTTAGTTATAGTGTATCAAACATTTGAAGTCTCTTTGGATCATCTTTTCATTTAGCTTTATTTTAGAAGAAGATTTTACAGAGCCAAGTAACTGGAGCCAGCAGTCTGAACTAGTTACAGAGACTAAACTCAAAGTAAAAAATGCATATATTTTATCTTAATATAATAGTACTTTGCTGTAAATGGGACCTACTCTGCTGGGTAATACTGATTGATCCGTCTGGAATCCCATTGGAAATATCAGAAAAACTCATTTTAACTTCTGTTAACATGGTAAATATGGAGCACCTTCCACATTCAAAGATCTGGGCTAGGTGGTATACATTTAATAATGAATTAAATGGACACATTTTCTTATGTTCCAGTGGGAGGAGACTGTTTAAAGATTTTTAATGTTTAGGGGTAACTGGGTGGGTCAGTGAGTTGAGCATCTGCCTTCAGCTCAGGTCGTGATCCCAGGGTCCTGGGATTGAGCCCCACATCTGGCTCTCTGCTCCGTGGGGAGTCTCTTCTCCCTCTCCCTCTGCCCCTCACCCTGCCTCATGTTCTCTCTCTCACTTGCTCATTCTCTCTTACAAATGGATAAATGGAATCTGAAAAAAAAAAAGCTCCTAATTTTTAAAAACTTTTCATATTGGGGGCACCTGGGTGGCTCAGTCGGTTAAGTATCCAACTCTTATTTTTGGCTCAGGTCATGATCTCAGGGTCAAGCCCTATGTCAGGCTCAGCCCTGGGCATGGAGCCTGCCTAAGATTCTCTTCTGCCGCTTCCTGTCCTCTCTCCTCTCTCTTTCTCTTAAAAAACAAAAACAAAACCCCACTTTCATTTTGGAGTAATTTCAGACTTTAAAAGGGGTGCAAAATTATTGTAAAGAATACTCAGTACTCTTGGGGGCCTCTGGCTGACTCAGTAGAGCATGTGACCCTTGATCTTGCTGTCATGAGTTGAAGCCCAGTGTTGGGGGTAGAGATTACTTAAATAATAAACAAGTAAAGTTAAAAAAAAAAAATGCCAGGGGTGCCTGGGTGGCTCAGTCAGTTGAGTGTCTGGCTGTTGATTTTGGCTCAAGTCATAATGGCTTATGAGATCGAGCCCCACATTGAGCTCCACACTCATTGGGAGTTCACTTGAAATTCTCTCTCCCCCACTTTCCCTACCCCAGCTTGTACACATGCATTCTCTTTCTCTCTAAAAATAAATAAATGAATAAAATCTTATATAAAAAAAAAAGGAATACCAGATACTCTTCACTCATACCTTCCTTCCTTTCTTTCTTTTTTCTTTCTTTCTTTCTTTCTTTCTTTTTCTTTCTTTCTTTCTTTCTTTCTTTCTTTCTTTCCTTTCTTTTCTTTCTTTCTTTCTTTCTTTTTCTTTCTTTTTCTTTCTTTTCTTCTCTTTTCTTTCTTTTCTTTTCTTTTCTTTTCTTTTCTTTTCTTTTCTTTTCTTTTCTTTTCTTTTCTTTTCTAAGATTTATTTATTTACTTGAAAGAGAGGCAGAGAAGCAGACTCCCCACTGAGCATGGAACCTGACACGGGGCTCTGTCTCACACCCTGAGCCACCCAAGTGCCCCCACTGGTACATTTCATAGTACAGTTATCAAAACCAGGAAGTTCATAGATACAGTATTATTGGTAGAACTTTATCACATTTTGCTGGTTGTCCCACTGGCTTAGGATGAAATCCAGGGGCACCTGGGTGGCACAGCGGTTAAGCGTCTGCCTTCGGCTCAGGGCGTGATCCCGGTGTTGTGGGATCGAGCCCCACATCAGGCTCCTCTGGTATGAGCCTGCTTCTTCCTCTCCCACTCCCCCTGCTTGTGTTCCCTCTCTCGCTGGCTGTCTCTATCTCTGTCGAATAAATAAAAATCAAAATCAAAAAAAAAAAAAGTATGTTTAAAAAGGATGAAATCCAGGATCACATGTAGTATTTAGTTGTCCTGTCCCTTTTTCTCTGTGACAGTTCCTCAGGTTTTGTCTCTCATGACCTTGACTTCTTAAGAGTATTGGCAGTTATATTATAGGACATCTTCAGTTTGGATTTGTCTGTTTTCTTGTGATTGAATTTAAGTCATGCATTTATATCAAGAATACCACAGGTGTGATGTGGGCTCCTTCTATTACTAGTGATATGAACTTAATCCACTTGGGTAAGGTGGTGTTTCTTCACTGTGAAGTTACTGTTTTAGGTATAATTAACTTAATTATTAATTAGTAAGTATCCTGTAGGGGCATATTTTGAGATTATATAAATGTCCTGTTTCTCAGCACACCTTTTTCACTTAATTTTAGCATCCACTCATGACTCTTTTTATTTTTTTTAAGACTTTTATTTGTTGATTTTAGAGAGAGATAACACAAGTAGAGGTAGGAGCAGAGGGAGAGGGGGAGAGAGAAGCCCCAAGCAGACTCCAAGCTGAGCATGGACCCCAACACGGGGCTCAATCCCATAATCCTGAGATCATGATCTGAGCCAAAATCAAGAGTTGGACACTTAACCAGCTGAACCCCCCCCAGGCGCCCCATCCACTGATGAGTCTTCTGTATAACAGTTTTTACTGTGGGGTTTATGTAATGGTAATTTGCTGTTTCCATCATTCCTTACACATTTGTTAGAATTCTATAAGGAAGAGCCATCCCTTCTCCCTTATTTATTTACTGAATAGAACTAAAAAATATATGTCATATATATTAAAAACCATGATTTCATGATCATTCCAGTTCCAATCCACTATCACAGAGTTCATCCAGCTTTACCCCAATCTTAATTATAATTCCCTTCCCTAGCAGTGAAAACCCTAGCTCTCATTATCTACAAAGTATTTACTTATTTCCTCAGTCCTAGAGTATACATAAAGTAGTTTCAAAATTGTTCATTCATACCCCTGTGAAAAACTAGAGTACAGTAGGGCAATACAGTTCTTTTTGTCTTCAGCCTGTGAGTATATAATCAAAATTCTGTTTTCCAAAGTTACTTACATTAATTCCTCACCACCGCACCAGCTCTTTAGTGTGGTTGTTATTCACTCAGTAGAAAAAGTGGAAAACACAAGTTAAAAGGAAAAGAGTTAACATCTCCAGTAAATTCTGTACTGCTATTATTCTTTTTTTTTTTTTCAGTGTTCTTTATCAAGGACGTTCCCATCTATTCCTAGTTTGCTGAGAGTTTTTATTATGAATGGGTGTTGGATTTTGTCAAATGCTTTTCTGCATATAATGATATGATCATGTGTTTTTTTTTCTTCTCTAGCCTGTTGATGTGATGTATTACATTAATTGGTTTTTGAACATTGAACCTGTCCTGCATACCTGGTATAAGTCCCAGTTGGTTGTGGTGTATAATTCTTTTTATATATTGTTGGTTTTGATTTGCTGTTATTCTGTTGAAGATTTTGCATTACAATCATGGGAGATAATTGGTCTATAGTTCTTTTCTTGTAGTGTCTTTGTCTGATTTTGGTATTAGGATGATGCCTGCTGCAGAGAATGAGTTAGGAAGTATTCTCTCTACTTCTGTCTTCTAGAAGAGATTATAGAAAATTAGTGTAATTTCTTTCTAAATATTTGGTAGGCTTCATCAGTGAACCCATCTGGTCTTGGAGCTTTCAGTTTTGGAAGGTTATTAATTATCGATCCAATTCCTTTAATAGGTATAGGCCTATCCAGATTGTCTTTTCCTTTTTGTGTGAGTTTTGGCAGATTGTGGGTTTTGTGTTTTTTTTTTTAAGAATTGGTCCTTTTTATCTAGGCTATCAAATTTGTGGCCATATAATTATTCATAATATTCCTTTATTATTCTTTTAATGTCCGTGAAATCAGTAGTGATACCCTTTTTCATTTTTGATATTAGTAACACATTTTTTCTTTCTTTTTTTTCTTAGCCTGGTTAAATATTTATCAGTTTTATTGCTCTTTCCAAAAAACTAGCTTTCGGGTTCATTGATTTTTCCCTGTTGATTGCCTGTTTTCAATTTCATTGATTTCTCTAAATTTTTTTAAGTTTTATTTATTTAAGTAATCTCTACACCCCGTATGGGGCTTGAACTCACAATGCTGAGATCAGGACTGGGCCAGCCAGGCACCTCTCTGCTCTAATTTTTATCATTTCTTTTCATCTGCTTTCTTTGATTTAATTTGCTTTTCTTTTTCTAGTGTCCTAAGGTGGAAGCTTAGATTATTAATTTTAGATCTATAGATTTTTTCTTCTTATGTGCATGCAGTGCTATAAATTTCCCTCTAAGCACTGCTTTCACTGCATCCCACAAATTTGGTTAAGTTGTGTTTACAGTTTCATTTAGTTCCAAATTAAAAAAAAAATATCTTGAGAGATTTCTTCTTAGCCACATGTGTTACTTAGAAATGTGCTGTTTAATCTCCCAAGTATTTGGGGATTTATAGCTATCTTTCTGTTACTGATTTTTAGCTTAATTCTTTTGTGGTCTGAGAGCATACATTATATGATTTTCTGTTCTTTTAAATTTGTTAAGGTGTGTTTTATGGCCTAGAATGTTGTCTGTATTAGTGAATGTTCCATGTAAGCTTGAGAGGGATGTGCATTCTTCTCTTGTTATATGACATATTCTATAAATATTGATTAGACTACTGCTGTTATTTTGATGTGTGCCTTTTCAGATTTTTCTGTGCACAAATCCGTAATCACTATATTTACAAAGTAGGATAATCTTGTACGTATGATTTTATAACCTTTTTATTTCAAGTATTGTGGACCTATTTCCTTACCATAAAATACATTTTTATCATATCATTTTTGATGGCTGTATAATGCTCCATATTATAAATCACCACGATTTAACTAGCTCTTCATTTGGCATTTTGAGGTCTGTCATTATTTTATTAAATAATGTGCTGATGAATGCCCTTGTACTAAATAGTCACATATCCTTAATTACTTCTTTAAGTGAATTTCCTTCAGGTAGACTTGCCAGATTAAAAGGTAAGCATATTTTATGACTTGGTAAATGTCGTTTAGGTTACCATCTAGAAGTTTCCCAGTTTACTCTTTTTTACCAGCAGTGTTTGAGTGTACCTATTGTCCCTGCATCCCAACCAGTGCCAAGTATTAATAACAAAATACTTACACTGGGTAGCAGTACATGGATATTTGTTACTGAATTCTCTAATTTTCTGTGTGTTTGAAATATTTCATTTTTTTTTTAAGATTTTATTTGTTTGACAGCGAGAGCAGGAGAGCACAGGCAGGGGAGAGGCAGAGGGAGAAGGAGAAGTAGGCCCCCCCACTGAGCAGGGAGCCTGATGTGGGGCTCGATCCAAGGACCCTGGGATCAGGACAGGAACCAAAGGCAGTCACTTAACTGAGCCATGCAGGTATTTCATATTTTTTAAAGAATGTTGCCAGGTAGCAAAGAAGAGAATGATTTGATTTTCCTGTCTTAGGTTATTAGTGAGATAGAATGTCTTAATATTTAATTACTAGTTATTTGTATTTCTTTTTATAAGTTGTTGGTTCTTGATATATATTCAGCTAAAAGAGAAAAGGTAGGACATTTTAGTTACCCTGTCTAGTCTTAAGGTAAATACATATGGAACATTTGTTAGACTTTTCTCTTTTTTTTTTTAAAGATTTTATTTATTTATTTATTTGACAGAGAGAGACAGCCAGCGAGAGAGGGAACACCAGCAGGGGGAGTAGGAGAGGAAGAAGCAGGCTCCCAGCAGAGGAGTCTGACGTGGGGCTCAATCCCAGAACGCCAGGATCATGCCCTGAGCCAAAGGCAGATGCTTAACGACTGAGCCACCCAGGCGCCCCAGACTTTTCTTTTTTTTTAAGATTTTATTTATTTATTTGTCAGAGAGAGAGCGTGCGTGATCACAAGCAGGGAGAGTCGCAGCAGAGGGAAAAGCAGGCTCCCCAGTGAGCAAGGAGCCGGATGCAGGAATCAATCCCAGGGTCCTGGGATCATGACCTGAGCCACAGGCAGACGCTTAAGTGACTGAACCACCCAGGTGCCCCTAGACTTTTTTGAAATGTTGAAAATTAGTATATTACCTAAATATGAGATGGGATTTTCTAAGAACTTATCCCTCAGGAAAGAATTTTTTTTTTTAAGGTCTTATAGTCTTTGCTGTATAAAGTATCTTATCCATTCTTTTGAGTCACAAAGTATTATTTGAGGAAGATATATTAATCACTGACTTTAGCCCAGGCTAGTTTTGGATGCTTATAGAGAGGTCAACTACTAGAATCTGGGGTGGGTGGTTTGGTTGGTTGGTTGTTTTTTAAAGAAGTAAAGAAAAAAAAATTTTTTTTAATTTTATTTTTATGGGTGCCTGGGTGGCTCAGTCGGTTAAGTGCCTACCTTCAGCTCAGGTCATGAACTCAGGGTCCTGGGATTGAGCCCCACATCTGGCTCCCTGCTCAGCGGGGAATCTCCTTCTCCCTCTGCCCCTCCCCTTGCTCATGTGCGTACATATGCGCGCACTCTCTTTCAAATTAATAAATAAATAAAATCTTTGGGGGAAAAAAAGATTTTATTTTTAGGGTGCTTGGGTGGCTCAGTCAGTTAAGTGTCTGACTCTTGGTTTCAGCTCAGGTCATGATCTTGGGGTTGTGATATCGCACCCTCTCCCCTTGCACACTCACTCTCTCACTCACTCTCTCTGTAAAATAAATAAATCTTAAAAAAAAATAAAGATCTTATTTTTTAAGTAATTTCTACACCCAACTTGGGGCTGGAACTCAGGACCCCAAGATCAAGAGTCACATGCTCTACCAACTGAACCAGCCGGGTGCCCCTAAAGAAGTAAAGAAATTTAACACAGTTTCAGTGATGATTCTGAGGTTACAATCATACAAAATATTAGATAACATTTTTAATAATACAAGTATTCAAATTCACTTACAGGACCAATGAAAGAATTGACTATTGTTATTGTAATTTTATTCCAAAAGGTGCTTGTGGCTTAGGATAAGCTTTCCTACAATGATATTAATCACAGATTTGAAGTGGTATATCTTAAGCAAGTTTGATGACAGTTAAAATGATGTGCTAGTCTAGAAAATTGCTAGATGACCTAAAATGGCCATCTCAGTGTAGGAACTGCAGCATATAGAGTTTGAATAAGATAGAAAGGAAAGGGCAATGTCTTGATATCATTATTTCTCCTTCCTTCCTTCCTTCCTTCCTTCCTTCCTTCCTTCCTTCCTTCCTTCCTTCCATTCTGTACTGCATACATACAGAAAAGAGCATACCATAAGCATTACTGTTCGATGAATTATCACATATTGTATATACCTGTTGTCTTTATCAGTTTGGGCTGCTATAACAAAATACCGTGGACTTGGTGGCTTAAACAGTAGAAATTTGTTTCTCAAAGTTCTGGAGGCCAGAAAGTCCAAGGTGCCGGCCAGTTCATTTCCCTGTGAGGGACTTCTTCCTGGTTTGCAGATGGCTGCCTTCTTGGTGTATCCTCAAATGGTGGAGAGAAAGATGGTCTCTCTTGAGTAATAATTGCATTCATGAAGGCTCCACCTTCATGACCTAATAACCTCCCAAATGGGCTAGTTGCTTTATATGCAGAAGTCCCTCCTGGCCTCTCCTGGTTGTTTTCCTTTCTACCCTTCCCAGAGGTAGTCACTGTTGTAAGTTCTGATACTGAAGAGTCCTTTGACTTGCTTCAGCCTTATGTATATGGAATCACACAGGATGTATTCTACCTTTTATGCTTAGTATTTTTTAAATTCATCTTGTGTATAACTGGAGTCTGTTCATTTTCATTGTTATAAAAAGTCTTTCAGCATAGGAGTATATCACAGTTTATTCATTAGTTCCTCTGTTAAAGGATGTCTAGGTTGGGTGGAGGGCATTATTTCAAAATTCTGTCTCTTGTTGAATGTTTATACTCATTTCTCTTAATATAAACCCATGAGTGGACTTGCTGGATTTTGTATATTATCTCCAGTCTCTCCAACCCAGTAGTTTAAACTTTCATTGATCGATGCCTAGATACAGTCATTCAGTAGCTGTTGATCCCCCACTATGTTTATATGTCTGCCATAGTGTGGGTATTGGGGGCATGGTTGTAATTAAGACCATATTATTTTATAATTTAAGTGTGTAAGACTAATTAAAATAATAAATTAAGTATAAGTAGTTCATTCACATTCTTAAAAGTTTATTCATTCAAGTTCAGTCAGATTGCTTTTTGGCCATCTTTCTGTTGGGAAAACAGATGTTCCTTTCTAGTTAGAGTTCTCTAATGTTCCTTTTCTTTCTTTTTTTAAGAAGATTTATTTATTTATTTATTTATTTATTTATTTATTTATTTGAGAGCGCGAGGATGCATGTGCTCCTGCTTGAGTGGGGGGAGGGGCAGAGGGAGAGAATCTTCAACCAGACTCCCTGCTGAGCCTGGAGGCTGACTTGGGACTCAGGGCTCGATCTCACCACCCATGAGATCATTATCTGAGCCGAAACCAAGAGCCAGACACTCAAGCAACTGAGCCACCCAGGTGCCCCAGAATTCTCTAATTTTCAATTATATATGGTTGTTGGGAACCAGAGCTTTGGGCAAGAATGGGGGTGCAGTAAGGAAGATGAGCGTGGCAATGGTGGGCATGGTTAGAGGAGAAGAGGCGAGAGGCAGGATGCTCCCTGAGAGGCTGTGGGGTGAAGGCAGGTTAAGTGAACCAGTGAATGGCAGAGAGGGAGGAATGAAATAACTGAATGTCTTTGTTCTGGCAATAGTCTTGGGGCCCTGAAACTTTTATTCTGTTTTATTTTAATTGAGGTGAAATCCACATACCATAAAATCACCCTTTTAAAGTGTACTACTTAGGAGTTTTTAGTATATTCACAAGGTTATGCAACCATCACCACTGTATAATTCCTGAACATTTCTGTTATTTCAAAAAGAAACCCTGTACCTATTAGCAGTCACTTTCCATTTCCTTCCACTTTCCTCTTCTCGTGCCCTAAAGGCCCACTAGTCTACTTTCTGTCTCTATAGATTTACCTGTTCAAGATATTTCATATAGATGGGGTCATACACTTTTTTGACTGGGTTCTTTCACTTAGCATTATGTTTTCTTTTTTTTTTTTTAAGATTTTATTTATTTATTTGACAGAGATAGGCACAGCCAGCGAGAGAGGGAACACAAGCAGGGGGAGTGGGAGAGGAAGAAGCAGGCTCACAGCAGAAGAGCCTGACGTGGGGCTCGATCCCATAACGCCGGGATCACACCCTGAGCTGAAGGCAGACGCTTAACCGCTGTGCCACCCAGGCGCCCCTAGCATTATGTTTTCAAAGTTCATCCACATTGCTGTATGAATTGGTAGTTCATCTCTTTTTATGGTTGAGTATTCTATCGTATGAATGTAACACATTTTCTTTATGCATTAATTAGTTGATGGACATTTGGGTTATATCCCCTTTTGTCTATTATGAATAATGCTGCTGTGAACACTCATGTACACATTTTTCTGTGGGCATATGTTTTCGTTTCTCTTGGGTATATATCTAGGAGTGGAAATGCTATAAAGCTTCTGGTTTTTTTCAGGAGCTTTCTCCAAATGGATAGTTCATTAGGTCCCACGTTGGAGTACTGTAGTGGACTGCATGGACCACTCACGGTTCCAGTGGCCAGGTTTCACTTTTGTTTTGGGCATTCATATTGCCATTTTGAATTCTCCCTTGGGCTGTGGGGTGTTTTGTTTGTTTGTTTGTTTGTTTGGGGTTTTTTTGATTGGATGTCTCCAGGTTCTTGCTGCCCTGGATGTTGATTTGTCTTTGTTATTTGGGTTTTGGGCATATTCAGGATTTGCAGTTGAACTTGAATAGCTAATTTTCTTCTTTCCATTCCTTATAGATTCTCCTGCAACTATTAAGTAACACGTGTATCGTTTCTGCCTATGCATCTGATAATGCTCATGTTGTCTATTTCTGAGGTATTTATTTTAAAGGTATTGGGTACCAAGGTCTTTTTTTTTCTTTCTTTGATCTAGTTCTTGTGCAGTGTGAATCCACAGCAATACAGGATATGTTGGGTTCCCTACAAACTGGAGGAGTGCCAGCTCAGACATGTTTGTATTTATTCCTATCAAGTTTCCAAGCTCAGCAGACCTCTTGAAGATCAGAGAACATTGGATTGGGCACCTTGCCTAGGAAAATGCTCCTTGTGTCTCTTTTGAGTGCTTGTGATGAGTGTTTGTCAGGCATTTGCTTAGGTATTTTCAAGACAGTACTGGAGCCCTGAAAAATGTGGAATGAAGGAGTAAATCTTTAAACCAGACAAAGTACCTGGGTAAATGACTGCCAAAGATCTATGTACAATAAAGCAAATGCCACCAGATATAATTGGACATCTCTTGACTGAAGGGTTCATGAGGTCAAGGACTGTTTCTTTCCTTTTTTTCCTTCACTGTCCACTGCTCACCGTTTCTTTTTTTTTTTTCTTCCCTTCACTGTCCAAATAGTTTAGAGCTATACCTGGCAACACATGATATGCTGAATAAATACTTCTTAACTGGGTTAATAAATGTTGAATAGTTTCTGACTCCATGTTCCTTCTTCATAAGCTCTTTGCAGTCTTTTTAGTTTCTGCATAATGTAGAAGGCTCTTGAACTTCCAACCTGAGCAACCTCTTGACTTGCCAGATTCTGGTACTTCTGTTAGGTTTCAACCCTATCATCTTTGATAGCAAATAGTAATATGCTGTTTCTGTTCTTACCAGAGGTAGCCACATCTTGTTTGTTATAGCTTCCAAATTCCTGCCTGATTCTTGTCCTCATACTCTGGGAAGTAGTGAGAGGAATAACTTGGAAAGTGCAAGGTAGGTTGTCAAGAGCCCTGCATTTTATTTTTAATTTGAAGACATGGGAGAGCCACATGAATACAACAAAATCAAAATGACACCATAGGGAAACTCTTCTTGTGGCAGTATATAGTCTAGACTAAAGGTGAGAGGAGAGAAACGGCAGAGGAGAAGGCCTTAGGGTCTAGTGCAGCAGTTGAGATGTGAAGAGATGATGGCTTGCACTAGTGGCTGGCAGCAGCTGTGTAAGGGAAAAGTCAGGTTTGAAAGAGACTTTGCACAAAGACTCTCTAGGGTCTGTTAACACTGAATATTGAACAGAAAGGCAAAAGAGAGGGAAGATTCAAAGGGCCACATAGAGCTTAGAAGACTGGTAGTACCTTAAACAGAAATAAATCATGTGGAAAACGAAGGCATTTGGGAGGAAGGGATGAAGATGATTGTTTTAGGCATGAGGTGTCTTTTTTTTTTTCCATTGCCATTTTTTATACCTTTGGTTCCACTACTTAACTAGTTTATTCTACAGCTTTCTCTTTATTTCATAGTCTGTTTTTCGGGCAAAATACCTACCTCTGCCTATCACCCATAATTAATTAATTAATTAATTTTAAAAAAAGATTTATTTATCTTAGAGCACAAACAGGGGGAGGGGAAGGGGGAGAGAATTCTCAAGTAGACTCTCCACTGAGTGTGGAGCCTGACATGGGACCCAAAATACCTACCTCTGCCTATCACCCATAATTAATTAATTAATTAATTTTAAAAAAAGATTTATTTATCTTAGAGCACAAACAGGGGGAGGGGAAGGGGGAGAGAATTCTCAAGTAGACTCTCCACTGAGTGTGGAGCCTGACATGGGACCCAGCCCCAGGACCCTGAGATCATGATCTGAGCCAAAATCAAGAGTTGGTTGTTCAGCCAACTCAGCCATCCACGTGCCCCTATTACGAATAATTTCTAAAAGCATCTGCACTGATTAAGATTAGATTGGCTTAAATGAGTTTATTTCTTTCTAGTGTAAATGAAGTCTAAGCTGTCCAGGTTTTCTTCTGGTGGCTCTGTGATCCTCAGGAACCCAGGCTCCTTCAATCATGTAGCCCTGTTATCCTCAACATGTGACTTTCACCCTATTGTCAAGATGGCTGCTTCAGTGTCAGTTATCACTTTGACGTGCCAACCAACAGGAAAGAAGAAGGAGTGAAAATGGACATGCCCCCCCTCCCCTTTAAGAATACTTCATGGACTTTGCAAGCACTATTTCTGTTTATGCCCAGTTGATCAGATTTTAGTCATGACCACACTTAACAGCAGGGAGGTCTGGGAAACTTCTTTATTCCAGGTAGCCATGTGCTCAGTTAAAAACGAAGTTTGGGGCACCTGGGTGGCTCAGTCATTAAGCATCTGCCTTCAGCTTGGATCATGATCTCAGGGTCCTGGGATCAAGCATTGGGCTCCCTGCTCAGTTTGGAGTCTGCTTCTCCCTCTCCCTGTACCCCTCCTGCTCATGCTCTCTCTCTCCAATAAATAAGTAAAATCTTTTAAAAACAGACAAACAAAAAACCAAAACAAAACAAAAACCAAAATGAAGAGTTTGCCTCCAAGGAAGAAGCAGCAAATAGGCATTGGGAGACTCCATGGAGTCTCTTCTTTTTCCAGAGTAAGAACCAGATTCCAAATTCTTTCAGGTTATAGAACTTAATTCTCCAAACCTTAATTATCTTTATAATAATAAAAAATACACTAAATAATAATAAAATGATTTGAGATAATAAAATATAAAAAATGTACACTTGGTAATTGTACTTTTTTTTTTTAAGAGGGAGCGCGGGAGTGGGGGGAGAGGGAGAATCTTAAGCAGGCTTCATGTTCAGCGTGGAGCCTGACGCGAGGCTTCATCCCACAACCCTGAGATCAAGACCTGAGCTGAAATCAAGAGTTGGGCGCTTAACCAGCTGAGCCACCCAGGAGCCCCTGTTCTTGTATCCTTTAAAATGACACATAGACTGATGACTAGTAGTGATAGCATATGCTATGGAATAGACCAGCATTGGTGTCAGTGTCTAAAGTTTGAATTAAAAAAAAAAAGTTTGAATATAAGATCAATAGATGCAGAAGCTAGAGAAGTTATAGTATGATAAAGACCACGTTGTACCTAGGCAGCTTTGGATGTAATTTTTCTGCATAAGCTGTCATAAATCTTTTTTTTTTTTTAAAGATTTTATTTATTTATTCGACAGAGATAGAGACAGCCAGCGAGAGAGGGAGCACAAGCAGGGGGAGTCGGAGAGGAAGAAGCAGGCTCATAGCGGAGGAGCCCGATGTGGGGCTCTATCCCATAACGTCAGGATCACGCCCTGAGCCGAAGGCAGACGCCTAACCGCTGTGCCACCCAGGCGCCCCAAGCTGTCATAAATCTTAATACTTATAAACATACAGGAATTACAGAGGACAGAAGTAGAATGCAGCATTTCTGCTAGGCCTTTCTTAGCAAGAAGAAGATATATGTTGATCTTATTTCTGGGCTTTTTCATTTTTCTTAAGTGTGGTTTATCATTTTCTCCTCTCTGGGTCACATCCAGCTTTGTCTGTTGTATGCACTGCTCACAGTGCACTTTATACCTGGTGAACCATCAACACACTTGACCTCTGAGCATACTTTCTCACTCTCCTTTTGTCTCTCTTCATTTCCAGCAGTGTTCAAGAACTCTTTCCATTCTGTACTTTTCCTATAAGAATTTCAGATAGAGATACGTGTTTCTTATTTGTTTAAAAGTATACTTGTTTATTGTCCCCATGTTTTAAAACGAGCTCCATGAAAGCATTGTTAGGATTTGTTCACTGCTGAACACACCCCATCCCCTATGCCTAGTCACCTGTGAGAAAATATTTTTGTTAAGAATACATATCCTAGGGGCGCCTGGGTGGCTTAGTCGGTTGAGCGTCTGACTCTTGATTTCAGCTCAGGTCATGATCTCAGGGTCTTGAGATTGAGCCCTGTGTCAGGTTCCACACTTGGTGGGGAGTCTGCTTGGGATTCTCTCTCTGCCCCCCACCACACGCGTGCTCATGCACTCGCTTTCTCTCTCAAATAAATGAATGTTTAAAAGAAACGAATACATATTCTATTCTGGCTAATGGTTTTTGGGGATGAGGATGTGGTAGGGAAGGGGTAAAGGTGTTTTTTAATCTTTAAAACTCTAGAATAGTCTTCCCACAAGAAGAAATCTCAGTAAAGTCTTTTGGAGAGGAGCCAGTCATGTGTTGTAACCTTGACCATCTTCCTGAACCTTAGATCGGTTTGCATTGCTTAACACATAGCCTTTCAACAGGCCAGAACACGAACTTGGAACTATCTTAGAAAACCTAGACGTGCAGGCTATTGTATATAAGAGAAACCTCAGGGAGCATCTGGGTGGCTCGCTTAGTTGAGTTTGAGTGTCTGTCTTCAGCTTAGGTCATGGTCCTGGGGTCCCTGAGTCAGGCTCCCTGCTCTGCAGGGAGTCTGCTTCTCCCTTTCCCTCTGCCCCTCCCCCTGCTGTGCATGCACACACACGCGCTCTCTTTCTCTTAAATAAATAAATAAAATCTTTAAAAAAAGAAAGAAACCACAAGATGCTTCCTAACACTGCTTGAGGCTGGCCCTTTTTAAATATATTTCTTTCCCAGTTTTTCTTATAAAGAGGAGAAATTTTCTTTCTTTTTTTTAAAGATTTTATTTATTTTTAAAGATTTTATTTATTTGACAGAGAGAGAGAGCACAAGCAGGGGGTGCCACAGAGGGAGAGGGAGAAGCAGGCTCCCTGCCAAGCAGGGAGCCCAACGTGGAGCTTGGTCCCAGGACCCTGGGATCATGACCCAAGCTGAAGGCAGATGCTTAACCTACTGAGCCACCCAGGCACCCCTTAAAAATGTTATTTATTTATTTGTCAGCACAAGCAGAACAGCAGGCAGAAGGAGAAGCAGCCTCCCTGCTGAGCAAGGAGCCCTATGTGGGACTCAATCCCAGGATTCTGGGATCATGACCTGAGCCGAAGGCAGATGCTTGACCAACTGAGCCACCCAGGCAGAATCCCAAGAGGAGAAATTTTCAATTATATGATCACTTGGTTATTTTGAGAGCTTTAAATAGATATAAAGGATGCTTTTTAATACACTGGATGGTGTCTTAGGTCTGAGGGTGTTTCAAGGTATTCAAGGGTTAAGTCTGTGTTAGATTTTCAGGGTGTACAGGTCTGATCAGGGAGAGTTTCTTGATGTCTGTGGGCTGTGCCTTTGTAACACTTGGCAGCAACTCTAGCTCGGACATCGTTAGAGACTTCTTGGCTTTGTTTTCTCCCAAATTCCTGGATCACCTGAGATTTCTGCCCTGTGTAGAGATCATTCCCTCATTCTCTATA
The DNA here is from genome assembly GCF_002007445.2 of Ailuropoda melanoleuca. Classification (NCBI taxonomy): domain Eukaryota; kingdom Metazoa; phylum Chordata; class Mammalia; order Carnivora; family Ursidae; genus Ailuropoda; species Ailuropoda melanoleuca. The sequence goes on from NC_048221.1 coordinate 18,515,776, forward strand.
TGTACCTGCTGCAGTGGCAGCCATGATACAACTCAACAAATGTTGCTTCCTCACTATGGACTAATTGGACCGGAGCGTGCCTTAAATGTGAAAAGCCACCCCTTGTTTTTATTAGGACTGAAGTTTGTTAATTCTTTTATTTCCACGTGAGAATGAGTAGACCCAAAAGGTGTAGGATTAGGGTCCTAACCTTTTTTCCCAATGGACCTTTTCTGTCTCAAAGCTTCCATTCTTAATGTTGTAGCTACTGTCAGAGTGTCACTGGGTCTGTAGCTTTTTTAAAAAAAATTGTTTGTTTGTTTATTAATCTCCTTGCCCAACATGGGGCTTGAACTCATGATCCCCAGTTTAAGAGTTTCGTGCTCTTCCAACTGAGCCAGCCAGGTGCCCTGGGTCTGTAGCTTTTTGCCTAAGAAAAAAATAATGGTGGGTGGTTACCTCCCTAAAATGCCAGTTGAATGGCGTGTGTTCAGAAGTCTGGCGGCATGGTGTTTTATTCATCTTTTCAGGGCATTATTTCTGCACAAAGTATGTCAGCAGGGTTTTTTTGGAAATGTCTGAGCAAAGACATTGAAGCCAGAGAGGCTAATAGAGACAGCCTTCAAGAGAGCTAAGGTTCTTTGGTGGGAGGTAGCAGATGAAGAACCAGTAGAAATAATCTCTTCAGTGGTGAGACCGGAAGAATAGCTGCTGGTTCTTTGGGGGAAACCTGAGGAACACTCTGCAGCCTTTGTGGTGGGCTCAGCAGTGTGATCTGTGCAGTATCTTAGGACTTGGGGGCCTCGTATTTTCTCTTGGCTATTCCTCCCACATCCCAGCATGAGCTCTGTAAGAAAAAGAAATGAGAAAGAAAGGGTTTGATTATGTTACTCAGTAAACAAAGTAAAGTAAGAAGCTTTACATTTACCACATTGATTTTAGAAATTCCTCTTTTTTTCCCTCTGCAGTGACTCAATTTAGAGACCTAGACAATGAAGCATGGGTATATGTTGAATTTGGGATCCAGTTTTTCCAGAGAAATGAGCTGAGGAAGGAGCTAGAACAATAGTCATCTCAGGGGGCGCCTGGGTGGTTCATTCAGTTGAGCGTCCAACTGTTTCAGCTCAGTTCATGATCTCAGGGTCGTGAGATCGAGCCCTGCATCAGGCTCCATGCTCAGTGTAAGTCCGCTTGTCCCTGTCCTTCAGTTCCTCCCCCTGCTCTCTCCTGCTCTCTCTCCCTCTCTCTCTCTCTCTCTCTCTCTCTCTCAAATAAATAAATAAATAAAATCTTTTTAAAAAAGTCATTTCAGAATATGCAAGAGTGTTAAACAGTTAAAAAAAAAAAAGGTTAAATAGTGTTCTAGTATTCAATGGTATGTGGAGAAAATCGCCCTAAGGGCTGCAGTAGGTAGAGAGCCTGTCTTTTAATCTGGAACTAAAACCTCTGCCCCGCATACCCCACAATTATTTTAGGGCTAACTGAGAAAATTGTTAGGAAGAAACAAGCTATATCTTATTTCTTTTTTTTTTTTTTTAAAGATTTTATTTATTTATTTGACAGAGATAGAGACAGCCAGCGAGAGAGGGAACACAAGCAGGGGGAGTGGGAGAGGAAGAAGC
>NC_048221.1:18517427-18529356 GCF_002007445.2 Ailuropoda melanoleuca
TCACGCCCTGAGGTGAAGGCAGACGCTTAACCGCTGTGCCACCCAGGCGCCCCTATATCTTGTTTCTATATCTGTTCTACTCTGTGAGTACTTTGATTTCATTATGATGTGATTGAAACCAACTGAGAAAAAAAAATGAAATAGAAGTTATAGAAGCCTGAATTCTGAAGGGAATTCTGAGGATTTCCAGAAAGATGTGTTCAGATATGATCTTCTACTTCCACTAAGAATTGTTTGGAAATAAATTATTGATTGACCAGGGAAATCTTAACTAGGCTGAGGTCCTTATCAACATTGGATGAAGTATTGCTTTAAAACATAAAAAATTGGGGGGCATCTGGGTGGCTCTGTCATTAAGCGTCTGCCTTCGGCTCAGGGCGTGATCCCGGAGTCCTGGGATCGAGCCCCACATTGGGCTCCTCCGCTGGGAGCCTGCTTCTTCCTCTCCCACTTCCCCTGCCTGTGTTCCCTCTCTCTCTGGCTGTCTCTCTGTTAAATAAATGAAATCTTTAAAAAATAAATAAATAAATCTTAAAAAATTGGGGTGCCTGGGTGGCACAGTCGGTTAAGAGACCCTTGGTTTCAGCCCAGGTCTGATCTCACGGTCATGAAATCAAACCCCATGTTTCACTCTGTGCTCAGTACTAAGTCTCCTTTAGATTCTCTCCCCTTCTGCGCCTCCTGCTCATGCTATCTCTCTCTCAAATAAATAAATAAACCTTTAAAAAATAAAACATACAGAATTACAACAAACTGAAAGTTTCAAAAATATTTGCATTTTAGTGGTTCACATTTATTCAGTTATTCTAAGTAAAAATAGCTGGATCTTATAATTTTTAAAAAATTCTTTATTTAAATTCAATTTAGTTAACATATACTGTATTATTGGTTTCAGGGGAATCTTGTAATTATTTCTTCATAGTAAGATGTTTGTGGTGAAGGAGTTTGCTGAGTGCCCCATCTACCTGGTCTCAGTCCCTGATGTCTCACCTTCTCACATGGAAAGAAAAGACTTTTGGCAGTTTTGGTTATTTACTTATTTGCTTACTCATTTGTTTGTTTATATTTTACCTCTTTGTTTTTGACCCAAATGACTCTTAGAGTGTGAGAGTTTTGTGGATACCCTGGTAGACAAGTTTTCTGGGAGCTAAGTTGATGAAATTACCTCCAAGACTGCAGGTTTTCTTTCATATTGACAAGAGGCGTTTTGTAGAAGAACTGAGATCTTATTTTAAAATGCACCGAAGACTGGTAGGGAGTGGTGGTGGAGGGGGTGGAATATATTCTCAGCACCAGACACCTTTGAAATAATCAAGTTGCTGTGTGTCGGGGCCTGGTCTAGAGTGTATTGTGTTCCTGGAGCAGAGTTCATCTTGAGACCCTGACTCTGGCCAGCTCTGAGCCTGATGGATTGGGCTGAGTGAAACACAGGCCAGCCGCATTGCTCCAGAGAGCACAAATAAGGTTTTAGCAAGATGCTATTTGTGTCCTCTTACGAAATGACAGATAAATGGTCAAGTAGTCAAAAATATTATTATTTTTAAAAGATTTTATTTATTTATTAGCACAAGCCAGGGGAACGGACAGAGGGAGAAGGAGAAGCAAACTCCCCACTGAGCAGGGAGCCTGATGTGGGGCTTGATCCCAGGACCCTGGGATCATGACCTGAGCTGAAGCCAGACGTTTAACTAACAGACAGATACCAAGGTACCCTGTGAAAAATATTATTAAGGAGCATTTCAGAAAAAAATGTTTGCACTTTCATCTAGACAAGAAAGGATATCGAGGGGCGCCTGGGTGGCACAGCGGTTAAGCGTCTGCCTTCAGCTCAGGGCGTGGTCCCAGCGTTATGGGATCGAGCCCCACATCAGGCTCCTCTGCTATGAGCCTGCTTCTTCCTCTCCCACTCCCCCTGCTTGTGTTCCCTCTCTCGCTGGCTGTCTCTATCTCTGTCAAATAAATAAATAAAATCTTAAAAAAAAAAAAAAAAAAAGGATATCGAGATGAGGTATCAGCTGAGAGTGCAGTCTCTCCTTGCCCCTCAACTTTAAATTGGACCCTAATTGGACCCTAAAGTGGGATTCTGTTTCCAGTGGAGATCCCATCAGGGCCTCATCTCCTGGCTTCTTAGAGAGTGACTTAGATTTTGTTCTGTGAAAAGCCAGTCTATGGCTCTTGGGTAGCACAGTTGGTTAAGTGTCCGGCTCTTGGTTTCCGCCCAGGTCATGATCTCAGGGTCATGAGATCGAGCCCGGCATTAAGGTGCACACTCAGCACGGAGTCTGCTGAAGACCCTCTCCCTCGCCCCCGCACCTGAGTGTGCATGTGCACGCTCTCTCTTCCCCCGCCCCCAAATAAATAAATAAATAAATCTTAAAAAAAAAAAAAGAGTCAAACAGAGGGTGTACAAATCACTGGACAAAGCTACTACAGAGTTATCACAGAGCATTCTGTGTGCTTCCCTTAGGATTTCTTCCTCTGCTTCCCTCCTTCCTCCCTCTCTTCCTTTCCTCTTTCTGTCTCATTTTAGTTTTGGCCTTTGGAAATACTGAGTTTACAAGACGTTTGAACTATAACATATCCTTGCACCAGAAAGAATGAGCCGGGCTGCTTTGCAGAAGATTTCTATAAAAACTACCCTTTTATACTAAGAGGAACGACATACGTGTGTTTTAAACCTGTTATTTGGTTCCTCCTGCTTTACTCTTCCTGCAAGTCCATTTGATTGCTGGGTTGTTGAAACTGCTGGTAGCAGCTCCTTACTAGCAGCCCTCTTTGTCTTAGGCACCATGCCTTAAAGTAATTGTAGTGCTTTAAGAACACAAAGACCACTTGAGACCACCCAGTTTGGGGGATTGGCAACACTATCAGGGAGCAGGGTCTTTATGACAGTCTTCTAAAAAATCCCTATGGGGCCATTGCTTGCGAATTTCTTTAGACTTTATGCATCTTTTTATCAGAAGCCACCTATTTGGTGTGGCAGCTGTTACAAGTTGGCTGACTCACTGGATGTGTAAAACAAAGAAAGCAATATGGCAAAAAGAAAACCTGACTTTTGGTCCTGTATGTGTTGCTAAGTAGCTCTGTAATCTTGGACAGGCTGTTCCATGTATTCCAGCCATACTTTCCCATGTGGAAGTTTTATATGTGCCCTACTTGTGAGGATTGAGCAAGGTGACATTTGTGAAGAATGCCTTTGTAAACTGTAATTGCCTTGTGAATTAAGATTACTATCTCTGATAAACAGTACCAGTTCTCAGCCACCAGTAACCTGATTCTCCCATCCTGTGTTTGGAAGAAGCACAAATCTACGAGGAGGGATTGCTGATGTTTCAGTGTGAGTTGTATTCGCAAGGCTCACATACTTTCTTCCTGCCTTTTGAGCCTGTCTGTCTCTCTCCATGCTTCAATGGGATGACCTGTTCTGTCGCACAGCAACCATGCTCTCAGTACAAAATGTGATTGTGACTGTGCTTGTGTTGGGAGATTGTCAACAAACATGTCGAGCTGCTGGCCAGAAATGTTCTTCCCTTCCCATTTGCTCTTGTTACCTCCCCAGTACCTTAAGAAAGGATTCTTGGGGTTTGGTTATAAGCCAGCTGGACCGTATGGTAGAGCCATAATTCTCTGACCCAAGTCCTTTTCACAGGTTGACAGTCACAAAATGAAGTTATGAAGTCTCCAGGAGCAGCAGCTGGAAAGGGAAATGTGGATGTTGAGTTCAGCCATCCTCAGACCCAGAGTGTGCTCCTCTCTAGTGTCCCTGAGGTGGAGAATGAGGACTTGACTTGCTTTACTGTTCAGAAACGCAGTTCTCTCTAGCTTTCTGTAGCTTTACATTAAGACCCCGGGGCATATACTTAGACACACCTATATGTGACTTTGTCAAGTGAGGGCTTTGGATTTGGGAGATAAATTTTAGCAGATTTTGATCTAATTTAAACCTAATCTAACACTACTGAGAAAGGAGGTGTCTCTGGTTTTACTTTCAAACATGTGATGCCTCTTTAGGAGCCAGACCTGGTTAATCAGACTCATGGTCTTCATGGTACCTTTGCTTTAGTAGTTTAATAACCCAATAATTCAAATGAATAAAAATCCTAATGTGTGAAGATGGTAGGTAATAGACAATTAGAAGTGGACAACCAAAAATGATGAAACATTCATTAATGACTTATTAATTTATTATTTATTAATATTTATTTATCCAATTCATTTATTAATCCAACTCCCCACAGTTTGCTTCCCTAGGAGACACTGGCAGTTTTTACCCTATGAAATCTGAAGAAAGGGCCTGGCCAGCATAGGGAGGGTCATAGTGTATGTCACCCTGTGCTTGGTATATCTGGGCAGCCTATGTGTGATAGCAGCTGGGGAATCAAATCATAGATAAACCTGATTGTTCTCATTCAAGTGATTTCTCTGTCTGTTTATTTTTACTTGAAACAATTGGCTGTTCTTCAACAGTGATGTTAAAAGCATTTCATATTCTTTAGCAGTGGCCTCCTGGCAGCCTTATGTTTAGCCACATGCAGATTGAAAAGAAAGAGCCATCCTAGCTGTAGGGGACTCTGAGGAATTGAAAATCATTGCTTTTGTGACGCAGGAGGGGAAGGCAGTCTTCTCAAAGTTGATATGCTAATACGTGCTCCTGGCAGGAGTTTCCTGCGCTGGACGAAAGTCATCCATGGTTCCTGGAGCGGCATATTTGTTACCCTAGAAGTATAAAAGACTCCTTGCCTTAGAAATTTCTGAGTCTACTGACACCTCCAAGTGGTGAACTCAAAATTTGCAGATGACTGTATTCCCAGAGTGCCTTGTTCCTGTGGCACTGTTCACTCTTCAAATGGCAACCCACATGTTTTGTGAACAGGGTGTACAGATCCCCACTGTGACAGCAGTACCTCCCTCCAGAGCCGCGGTGTGCTAAGCACTCCAATCTTCCAGGGATAGTTGGATCCATTCAGTCTTTTGTTCCTTCCACAAGCGCTTATTAAGTTCCTTTTCTGTACCTTGTATTGCACTTGGTACTGATAATAAAAGGCCAGCAAGATTTAGCCTGGACACTAAGGTGTGGCCCAGCAAATGACAGCTAACACTAAGTGCTAGCATAATGATATGGGTTCTGACATGCAGTGACCATTGCCTATGAAAGCTTAGTCTTTTAGTAGATTGAAATGGGTTGTGAAATATTACCTGACAAGCAAATGAGGTGAAGTGAGTGGCTTTTTGACCTGTCTAGTCTCACCTGCTGATGTTAGTCCGTTTTTAGCACATAGGAGTCAAAATACATTTATTGAGCCCTCACTGTATTCCATGCTAAGCTCTTTACATGTTTTAATTTACTTAATCTTCATAGCCATCTTATGAAACAGGTACTGTTATCCCTACTTTACAAATGAGGAAACTGAAGCACATAGAAGTTAATAAGGTCCTTGTTGGAGATTATGAGGTGGAGGCAAGATTCAAATTTAGGGAACCTGACGCAGAGTCCACGTGTTAAATGATGGCATACTGCCTCTAGGTAGAAGGATCCCATCCTGACCCACCTTCTGTATGGTAGAGCTGGGCAGAGTGATAGTCCCCTGACCTCCCTGCCGGTGGAGGTCTTCTCTTTCCTGGATTGGTTTCTGAGAGCAGATTGCTTGTGCTTAATACAGAGCAGGAGTTGATGAATGCAGTAGGAGGTCCCTTATCTACTGCCCCACATGTGAATCTGGCTCTGCCTTTCACCATCTGGGTGACCTTGGCTCTGAGCATGTTTCCTCATCTGTAAAGTGGAGATAATGTTATTTTATGGGATCATTCAAGGGATTAAATAAGATCACATACTTAACAGTTTCTGGCTCTGACTAAGCGCTTAATAAATGATAGCAAATTTTTATTATCATCATCTTCTAGCTTTGAGAGCAAGCCATGAAACAATTTCTCAGAGACCAGAATCTAGGACCTAGGTAGGCGGGCAGATTTCCTTTGGTTTTGACAAGACAATAATTTTATTCTATGTATTTTTCTTGACTCTTTTGGTGTGAAAAGCAGAGAGGTAAAGCATTATTTGACAGATGTATGGATTCAAGCAAGAAACTGAGGTCCAATTGCAAAGAAATGCCTTGTAGAACTCAGAGCCCTGTCTGAGGAGACACAGAGGACCCTAGAGGGCGGAGAATGAACACAGCGCAGGGGCTAGTTCCAGAGTCGCATCCTCGGTTAGTTCACTTACCAGTGTGGGCGAGGGTCTCTTGTCAGTAGGCAGAGATTTTTTTTTTTTCCTCTTCTCTAACACAAATATCTGCTGGCTAGTGTTTATTAAACCTTACTTTTTCTTGATGTGAAATACAATTTGTGACTTTTCCAAAATGCAAAGGCAAAGGAGCTCTGTAACTGCAAGCTTATTGAGCCCCTTTCTCCACCTGTTCCTGTGCCAGACTTCCCCGAAGTGCTTATTTGCCCATGGTTGCTCCTCAGATCTCATGGCTAGCTCACTCTGTAGGCTCCAAGCCAGAGTGATGCTGCCGCCACCGCCGGCGCCTCTGCTGCCGCCATCGGCCATTCAGGTTCCTGCCATACGGATGTGACCTGCCGTGAAGCTTCCACCTTTCTCCTTTCTGCTTATCATCGGGGTCGTACCTCTTTTTCCTGGGGCTTATGCCGTGCAGCCAGTGTTCCAAAGGAAGTTTTCAGGCACCACAGTTATGAGCCCTACCTGCCTGTCCAAGGAGATTTGAGTTAGCTATGGCAAAGAAGATGATTGCAAGAGCCCCTGTGCCTCTGTGCTGCAGAGGGCAGAGTTTGCTTCTGAGAGGGTGCTAGCTCCAAGTCAGGTGGGGGTTTGCTGGGACTCGTGAAAGTGCACTACATGACCTCTGAAGAGGTAGACTCGGCCTCACCTGCCCAAGGACAGCGCCCTGACCCACAATAGCCAAGGCTGAAGACTGATTTCCCCTTCTCCCACACTCTTTCCCTAAGCTTCAGCTTGCTCTGCCACACTGCCCCAAGTCTGTGGCTTAAAACAGCCATTTCCTTTTGTCGATAAATAGGTTAACTCTTTGTAAAATGTTTCAGCTTGGAGACTGGAAAGGCTCTCTGTGCCTTCCTGTCTCTCTGTTTCTCTGTGGGTTGTTGTTGATGGCTTCTGTCTTTGTCTTCACAGGGAACTCTAATGATCCATGACAAAGAGGTCACCCTTGAGTATATACCAGGCCCGGATTTTTGGTACTGCAAACGGGTAAGTGCCAAGAATTCCATTCCTTAGAAGTAAGGATCCAGCCTCATAGCTCCTCTGTGTCTCCAGGAGTGTTCCCTGGTAGTATGCATTGCCAAGGGCAAAGCTCTTCTCCCTTAGTTCACTTCAGATGAACTGAGGGTCAGGGCAAGGCCAGCCACCATTCAAGCTTCCCGCCTGCTGCCTGTGGCTGTAGAGGGTCCTAGGCCTGTAGGAGGCACTTTCTCAAGGGACATACACCATGTTTTTCAATTGATTATGAATTGCATTGATTTACAACCTCTCCCTGGTTACCCTTCCTGGGGGTGCTTACAGGGGATTAGTATTTGGAGAGGTTGGTTCTGTGAGAGGTGAACACTTTTCAGGTATTATAGGTTTCCAAGGATATGGAACTTCAGGTACCATGGCATTTTACCTCTCTTAAAGTCCAATAGTCTTCTAGAATGGCATATTTAAAGCTTTTAGGCTTCACTTTTTTTTTTTTTTTTTTTTTAGATTTTATTTATTTGAAAGAGAGAACATGGGGGGGGGGCACTGCAGAGCAGGGAGCCCAATACGGGGCTCAATACCAGGACCCTGGGATCATGCCCGAGCTGTAGGCAGATGCTTAACCAACTAAGGCATCCAGGCACCCCTAGGCTATACTGTAATTGGAAGTCCAACTGGCTTGCAAATGAGCATGAAAATAAAATTTGTCATTTTTTATTGCTGCTACTTAGTTTCAAAAATAATTATGAAAAATTTATAGTTTCTGAACCATGATTCATTAGAAGTTCATCATAGAACTTGATAAAATTCAGTAAAAACTTCAGCTTGACATTTAATTAGTCCCAATGAAATATGATTTGTATAGCTGTGGTTGTCATTAACCAAAGCACTCATATTTCATGGTGTCATTTTAGGAAAACATTTAACTTTTTAAAAAATTGTGATAAAATACAAGTAACATTAAATTTATCATTTTAACCATTTTAAAACATAATTCACTGACAGTAAGTAAATTCACAGTGTTGTACAGTCATCATCACCATCTAGTTCTAGAACTTTTCATCACTTCAAAAGGAAACCCTGTATCTATTAGACAGTCACTCCTCAGCTTCCTTTCCCTCGTTTCCTAATAAACCACTAACCTGCTTTCTATCTCTATAGATTTGCCTATTCTAGACATTTCATGTAAGTGGAGTCATGGAATGTTTGACCTTTTTGTGTTTGCCTTTGTTCACTTAGCATGTTGTCAAGGTTTATCCATGTTGTAGTGTGTATCAGTATGTCACTCATTTTTATGGCTGAATAATATTATATGGCTATACCACATTTTGTTTATCCATTTATCAGTTTATGGACATTTGGGTTGTTTCCACCTCTTGTCCATTGTGAGTAAGACTCCTGTGACTATTCATTCATTTACAAGTATTTCCTTGGACACACATTTTCAGTTCCATTGGGTATATACCCAGAAATTATCAGGTCATATGGTACTTTTATGTTTTAACTCTTTGAGGAATCACCAGGCTATTTTCCATAGATAGCAGCTGCACCATTTACATTCCTTCCAGCATCGTATGAGAGCCAATTTCTGCACACTCTAGCCAACATTTGTAATTTTATTTTATTTTTTTAGATTTTATTTTTATTTATTTTTTTAAAGATTTTATTCCTTTATTTGACAGAGAGAGAGAGGGAACACAAGCAGGGGGAGCTGCAGGCAGACGGAGAGGGAGAAGCAGGCTCCCCGCTGAGCAGAGAGCCCATTGTGGGACTCTATCCCAGGACCCTGGGACCATGACCTGAGCCAAAGGCAGACGCTTAACCGACTGAGCAACCTTGGCGCCCCCCATCATTTGTAATTTTAACCCTTTTTAAATTTTTTTTTATTTTTAAATAATCTCTGCATCCAATGTGGGGCTCAAACTCACAGTCCCAAGATCAAGAGTCATGCACTCTACCAACTGAGCCAGTCAGGCACCCCAACTCTTTTTTGATAATAGCCATCCTAAGTGGGTATAAAATAGTATCTCATGATTTTAATTTGCATTTCCCTAGTGACTAATGATGTTGAGCATCTTTTTATGTGTTTGTTGCCACTTTTATATCTTCTTTAGAGAACAGTTTATTCAGGTCCTTTGCCCATTTTTAATTGGGTCATTTGTATTTTTGTTGTTAATTTGTAAGAGTTCTTTATACTGGATTCTGGATATAAATCCCTTATCAGATATGTGATTTGCCGTTATTTTCTCCCATTCTGTGCATGTTTTTTGCACAAAAATTAATTTTGATAAAACCCAATTCAGCTGTTTTTTTCTTTCGTTGCTTATCCTTTGGTATCAGAAACCATTGTCAAATCCACGGTGATGAAGATTCACCCCTGTGTTTTCTTCGAAGAATTTTATTGTTTGGGCTTTTATATTTAAAGCTTTGATCTATTTTGGGTTAATTTTTGTTCATGCTGTGAGATAAGGGTGCAGCTTCATTCTTTGGGATGTGGGTATCCACTTGTCCCAGCATCATTTGTTGAATTAACTATTCTTTTCCCATTGAATGGTCTTGCACCCTTGTTGGAAAGCAGTTGATCCGGAGGTCTGTAGGTTTTTTTATGGATTCTCGGTTTTATTCTGTTACTCTGTATTTTTATCCTTATGTTAGTACCATGCTGTTTTGATTATTGTAGCTTTGTAGTAAGTTTTGAAATTGGTAAGTATGTCTTTCAGCATTGTTCTTTTTTAAAGTTCTTTTGTCTGTTGAATGTCTTTCACAATTTCATTAATTTGAGGATCAGCTTTTCCATTTCTACGAAAAGACCATTAGGATTTCTATAACATTTTTTTTTAAAGATTTTATTTATTTATGCAACAGAGAGACAGCCAGCGAGAGAGGGAACACAGCAGGGGAGTGGGAGAGGAAGAAGCAGGCTCCCAGCGGAAGAGCTTGAGGTGGGACTCGATCCCGGCACGCCAGGATCACGCCCTGAGCCAAAGGCAGACGCTTAACGATTGCGCTACCCAGGCGCCCCAGGATTTCTATAGCATTTAACATTTTAATAGTGATTGCCTCTACGTTTTGAGATTATGGGTGATTCTCCCCACTTATACTTTCCCTATCAGCTATAATGCACATGTATTTTTTTTTTTTTTAATAATCAGGGATGGAGGGAGCTAGCATTAAAGGGACAATTTTGAACTCTGGTTTTTTTTTTTTTAAGATTTTATTTATTTATTTGACAGAGAGACAGCCAGCGAGAGAGGGAACACAAGCAGGGGGAGTGGGAGGGGAAGAAGCAGGCTCCCAGCAGAGGAGCCTGATGCAGGGCTCGATCCCAGAACGCTGGGATCATGCCCTGAGCCAAAGGCAGACGCTTAACGACTGAGCCACCCAGGTGCCCCAGAACTCTATTTTTTTAAAGATTATTTACTTTCGAGAGAGAGCGAGAGAGCAAGCATGTGAGCAGGGGGAGGGGCAGAGGGAGAGGGACACCTCTGAGATCATGACCTGAGCCGAAACCAAGAGTTGAATGCTTAACCGACTGAGCCACCCAGGCACCCCAAACTCTATTTTCTGTTAACTGGCAGAAAGCAAATGTCGATATCTGATGTCAAAATTACATAGGTATTGCCAAAGCTGTTGCTTGAAAGAACAGAATGGCTTGGTTACATTGTCCCCTAAGATGACAAGCCACTTGCATAGCTGTCTCAGGGGTTCTTGTAATTTCTGCACTTTTTTAGGAAGGATTGAGGTACCAGCCCTGCATGTGCGACCTTTGGCCTGATGTGGAATCCACCAACTTAAAAAAATATATTTATAGCAGTGTTATTTGTAACATCCCAGAAGTGGAAACAACAAAATCTCCATCAACTGATGAGTGGACAGACAAGACAACAGGCGGTACAGCCGTACAGTGGAATGCTATTTGGCAGTTAAAGGGAATGAAGTGGGGCTCTGGGGTGGCACAGTGAGTTGAGCCTCCAACTCTTGTTTTGGCTCAGGTCATGATCTCAGTCTCGTGAGATCGAGCCCTGCATCAGGCTCCGTGCTCAGCAGAGTTTGCTTGAGATTCTCTCTCCCTGTGGCCCTCCTGTACATGCACACATGCATGTGCCCTCTCTCTCTCTCTCAAATAAATCTTAAATAAAGTAAAAGGAATGGAATGCTGCAACATGCTGAAACATGGATAAACCTTGAAAACACTCTGCCAGACAAAAAATACCTAGTATCGCACTGTTCCATGGGACTGGTGGTAAGAATGGGAAATGACTCCACTAGGTTTCTTTTTGGGGCAATGAAAATGTTCTAAAGTTAGATTGTGGTGATGGTTGCAGTCTACATATACTGGAAGTCATTGGGGACGCCTGGGTGGCTTAATTGGTTAAGCATCCGACTCTTGGTTTCAGCTCAAGTCAGGATCTTGGGGGTTGTGAGATCAAGCCCTGCGTAGGGCTCTGCGTACAGCATAGGAGTCTGCTTAAGTTTCTCTCCCTCTCCCTCTGCCCCTCCCCACTCAAATAATTTTTTTTTTTTTTAAAGAAATCATTGAGGGGCGCCTGGGTGGTGCAGTCGTTAAGCGTCTTCCTTCAGCTCAGGGCGTGATCCCAGCGTTATGGGATCGAGCCCCACATTAGGCTCCTCTGCTATGAGCCTGCTTCTTCCTCTCCCACTCCCCCTGCTTGTGTTCCCTCTCTCGCTGGCTGTCTCTATCTCTGTCAAATAAATAAA